>NC_041234.1:93044435-93062185 GCF_002837175.3 Physeter macrocephalus | reverse complement strand
GCGGGAGAGGCCACAACAGAGAGAGGCCCGCATACCACAAAAAAAAAAAAAAAAAAAAAAAGCATCTCAAACTCAAGCTAATCCCAAACTGGAGCCAAAGACTTTCTCTCTCTTCCTCAAACCCGAGGTTCTCCAGTGTTCCCCATTTCAATGAATTGCAGGACCATATAAGCCGGAAACTTAAGAGTCAACTTTGGCATCCTTGTCTTCCTCATCTCCCACATCACCAAGTCTGGGTTGTCTTTAGCCTCTAAATAGCTCCCCAATAAGTTCTCTTCTCTCCATCTCTACTTCTACTGCCCTAGTACAAGCCTCCATGATCTTTCAGCTGGAAGACTAAAAGAGCCTCCTAACGGTTTTTTCTTTTTTTTTCTTTCCTTTTTTGGCCGTGCCGTGCAGCATGCAGGATCTTAATTCCCCGACCAGGGATCGAACCCGTGCCCCTGCAGTGGAAGCTCCGAGTCCTAACCAGGACCGCCAGGGAATTCCCCTAACTGGTTTTCTGCCTCCATTTTCTTCTCTTCAATATGCTCTCCACACTGAAGCCAAGGAACTTTTCAAAACACGAGTCTGATCATGCCACACTCCTGTCTCAAACTCCTCAGTGGCTCCCCATTGCTTAGGGTAAAAAAGTCCAAACAGCTCTGTACAATGGCCGAAGGCCCTGAATTACCTGGCTCTGTGCCTATGTTTGCAGCCTCATTTCATTCCCCTCCAGTCCGTCCGTACTCCAGGAACACCAGCTTCCTTTCTGCTTCTTGAACAGAGCCTTCAAACACGCTCTTTCCTTTGCCTGGAATGCTTTCACACTCCCGTCCTCCCTTCACCTAGCTGACTCTTATTTAATCTGCAGATCTCGATTTAAACATCACTTCCTCCACGAAGCCTCCTACACTGACAGGCTAGACTAAGTCAAATATGCACCTCCCCCCCCCCGCCAATAAGTATCTCCTTAATTGCTCTTATTGCAGTTTTCTTTCTTCATTTTATGTGTGTGATTATTTGATTATTGTCTGTCCCCTGTACTAGACCATAAGCTCCATGAAGGCCAGGACCAAGTTTGTTTTTACTCACCAATGATCTCCAGCACCTAGTCTAAGACTTGGCACACAGTAGGTTATCTATTAATATTTGTGAGATGAATGAATCAGTGATCCCTGTGTACAGAAAATACATAAAACTAAGCCAGCTAGTATTTCTCCTTTTGTTATATCTTCCAAGAAGCTAAGAATCCTATTTAAAGCTTAATCATGGCAATTATATCAACCCACTAGATTCAGCATATCTGAATTCTCCTTTTTGATACTGATGTTCTATTCCCAGTTTATTGACCCATAAAATCTGTTTTGGAATAAGACGCTGTGTGTGTGTGTGCACATGTACGCGAGCACACGCCTACACGTGCACATGTGTATGAATGCAAAGCTAAATCAGTACCTAAACGCAAAGCATTGACAGATTGATAAAAAAAAGACTTCACCTTGGGCTTGCCTGGCGGCACAGTGGCTGAGAGTCCGCCTGCCGATGCAGGGGACACGGGTTCGCGCCCCGGTCCGGGAGGATCCCACATGCCGCGGAGCGGCTGGGCCCGTGAGCCACGGCCGCTGAGCCTGCGCGTCCGGAGCCTGTGCTCCGCAACGGGAGAGGCCACAACAGTGAGAGGCCCGCGTACCACAAGAATTGATTGAGGGGGACTTCCCTGGTGGTCCAGTGGCTAAGACCTGGCACAGCCGAAAAGACAAAAAAAAAGAATTGCTTGAGGAAACACAAGATTGTATCATTTGTCTAAGTCTATGTGTACAAATCAGGGTCTAAGGACAATTAGTATCCCTGATATGGGCAGTGTGCCCAGCCTTCTCTTGAGTTCTGGCTCTTGCCCAATGCAGAAAGCCAGCCTAGGACTATGGCAGCAGCCTCCTAACTGGTCTCCCTGTCTCTGGTCTTGCCCTCATTCAATGAGTTCTTCTTGTGGTGACTCAGGTGTGCTGTGTAAACATAGATCTCACTGCCATGTCACTGCTCAATAACCTTTACGTGGTGGTTCTCCAGCTGCGATACGCCTCACAACCACCTGGAAATCTTCTTACACACCCATACTTCTACCAGACACAGAATCTGTCTCGGCAGGTCTGTGGTGGGGTCTAGGCCTCTGCCTCTATAAGAAGCAGGCTCAGGTACTGTCCACCAAGAAACACTGCTTCAAAGGCTCTTTATTCCCTACAGGGTGAAACCTCAGCATCCTTAGCAGGGCACACAAGGCCCTTAATGGGTGGCCCCTTTTAAAGCGGACTCTGTTCCTTCCATGCCACTCCAGTCTCATGTCACTGTCACCATCATTTCTTGCCTGAACTGCTACAATAGTATTCTGGTTCCTGAGTTCTAACTGCTTCAATTGCTCTCTGCTCCAATCTTCTCCCCAACCTGGAGCCAGAGTGACCTTTCAAAATTGCAAATGTATTCATATCGCCCCCCTGCTCAAAACCCTTCGGTGGCTGCTCACCATCTAATGGACAGTTTCTCCAACTGGTTCAGGTGGCACGGCAGCTGGAAGTCATGATGGTCTTTCTAGAATGCCAGGAAATAATTGATATAGGATATCGCATCATATGAAATAAAACACTTTTCAAAAGAACACTTCTGCTAGCAGAAAATACGTCTACATTATGTGTGTGCAATACAAAATCATAGCCACAAGCACAGATGTCCATGAAAAAAAATAAACTGTTGAATTAAGCATAATCAGTCCTGGGATAGTCTTTAATATTCTTTTGCTACATGTTCATTCATTTTGTTGCTTGCTAGCAGATAAGAAGGAGCATCTGTCAAAGATTGAACAAAACTTTATGGTTAAAAAAATTAAAATAGAGAAGTTTCTACCCATTAACTGATCTGTTTTTCACTGTGAGCATCCATCTCATTTGCACCGGGCATGGTTCCAGAATGAGCAGGCGTTGTCCCTGGAGAGCATAGCTTGAGAATCGCTACTCTTGAGCATAAAGGCTAAGCTCTTTGGCATGACCAATGTGCCCCTTCCAGCTCTGACCCCAGCTTCTCTTCCAGCCGCATTTACAATCACTCTCCTCTCCTCCACCATTCCCTCTGGCCAAGAGTTGGAATTCCCTAAATGTTCTGTCCTTTTCTTCTGTGATTTTACATATAGTGTTCTTCTACTGTTCCCCCCACCCCTTGATGGCCAGATAAGCTACTACTCTTCCTTCAAGATTCAATCCAAATGGGTCTCTTTTTTTTTGGCCATACCACATGGCATGTGGGCGCTTAGTTCCCCAACCAGGGATTGAACCCACGGCCCCTGCAGTGGAAGCGTGGAGCCCTAACCACTGGACCACCAGGGAAGTCCCCAAATGGGTCTTGAGGTGCCTTCCCTCACCTCTCTGGGTCTCTACCTCCCCAAGGTCTTGCTCCTGACTGATTATATCACTTATCACGTTACTGGTTGTTTGTGGAACTATCTGGCACCTGGCCTGGGCGCTCCCTCAGGTCATGGCAAAGGTTCTTGTCACCCATTTTTCTTGAGTCCTCTGGCACTGAGCACAGTGGCTGATATGCAGTTCATATTTGTGGAATGAAGAGTAAAATTTCAAAGGAAGCAAAGTTTATCTTTAGAAACTTCCAGCTCCCTACAGGGGTCCCCTCTCCATCTTTTTTGGCACCTCTTCTCCAACCCTAGGTACTCTGTACTCTCATGCTGCCCACTGGTAGAAATCCACCAGGATCTGCCATTATTGCTACAGCCCAGGCTTCAGAATTTTCCCTCAATATCCTGCCAAACTTTACCCAGTCCTGTGTCCCATCCCTAGATCCCATGGCTAGATTTCAGATAAACCAGTGGTTCTCAAACCTTAGCATAAATTAGAATCCCCTGGAGGACTTATTCAAAGGTTGCTGGGTCCCAGTCCTCAAGGTTCTGATTCAGTAGGTCTGTCTGGCCTGGGCTGAGAATTTGCATTTCTAACTTCCCAGGTGATGCTGAGACTGCTAGACAAAGACTATATGTATATATATATATATATATATATATATATATATATATTTTTTTTTTTTTTTCGGTACGCTGGCCTCTCACTGTTTTGGCCTCTCCCGTGGCGGAGCACAGGCTCCGGACGCGCAGGCTCAGCGGCCACGGCTCACGGCCCCAGCCGCTCCGCGGCACGTGGGATCTTCCCGGACCGGGGCACGAACCCGTGTCCCCTGCATCGGCAGGCGGATTCTCAACCACTGCGCCACTAGGGAAGCCCCAAAGACCATATTTTGAGAACCAGTGGAATAAAATAATGTAAAGCCAGGGGCAACAGGTAATAATGCACAAAGGAATCCTTACTTCATCTTGACTCAGCCCCTTCACTGAGTTTCTGGTTCTATCAGCACTGTCGTCTGGATTTGGTTAATCTCAGATCATTTTCCCTCTGCTTCACCTGGTCCTCTTCCTCCAGCTTTCTGATCTTACTTTTCAGATGGTTCTCAGAGCGTCTCCACTTTAGACCAACTCTAGTATCCTCTTTCTCCTTTCATAAAGCCACAGTTTCAGGACAAAGCCCTTTGCTGAGCTCTTAGCTCCACTTCACTGCCCTCTTCCCCTTCCCTATCCCCTTCCCCCATCCAGTCTGAACACCCCCTGCCCCAGCCATCAGAGTGACTTTTCTAAAGCTTGACTATAATTAGGGCCCCCTCCTATCTAGCAGGGAGGGCCATTTCCCCTCCCCGGGGAGTCCGGTTCCACAAACAACATTAGCAAATTAATGACAGTCACCTGCTGGCCTGGGGAAGTCGCTGCTTGCTCCAGCTTCCTTAAGGACAGTGGAAACACTGAAAACACCACATTTACAGGCTTCCATTTATTCATTCACTCAACAAACATTGAGCACCTGCCAGATAACTGCGCTGGGCCCAAGGAACCCCACCAGGACACATCGAACATGAAGACATTGTTCACGGCAAGGCCTGAGGGTCCACAATGCCTCTTCAGGAAGGGGATCTTTTGGTCCCACTCATCAACGGGGACAGACATTCAAGGAAGCAACTGACCACTCGTCAGTTGGTCGGAGCAATTGACTCTTGCCTCGGCCCTCCCGTGTCTGCCCCGTGCCTGGGCAAGTGACCCAGCACCAAAGACAAACCCAGTGAATTTCCAAATTTCTTTGTTATCATTTTATTTTTCCCCCTCCCTCCCTCCAAGCTTCTTTGTTGAAATAAGTATTATAATCCACAGCATTCAGTTACTGGCCTCCTGCATTGAGTCAGGTAAGGTATGTAAAGCCCAGAACAGTGAGCTAAAACCTCTCTACACATACGCACACAGCCACTGACACACACATTGACATGTCCATACTGACACACACACAATACCAGCATGCACACCTTTTCATACATACCAACACACACCAAAAATGCACACTGACACACACACATCGACACACGCTCACTGAAACACACTCACTGGCAGGTACACAAGAACAAATACAAACATAGGAGTAAGCACATGCCAGTACACACACACATTGACACGCACTGAAACACACAGACACAGCTGACACACACTGACACAGACAAATGCACACCTATTCACACATCAACAGCAAGCCGCAGCCCACGGAAACCGGGAAGCCCAAGCCCCAGGAGGCACTTGCAGACGCAGGTGACAGGTCTTGGAGGGACCAAGGGGTTGAGGGAGACTTGAGTTACACACTTGGTTCCAGTCTGCGAGGTCCAGCGTTTTGGAGGCAGAGGCCTCTGCTAGGTTCTGAGGGTCCCTAGGGACAGGCGGGCAGAGGGCACACTGGCGGGGCACCAAGGGTTCCCCGCTAAGGTACCCCCAGTGCTGGGCCGAAATGCACGGAGCTTTGGGGAGCGCGGAGCGCTAAGGCGGGAGGGCGGTGCTGCTGGGAGCCCTGCAGTCAGCCAGCCCAGCTCCGCTGGGCCCTCCGCCGGCTTGCCGAGGCTCCGGGTATCAGCTCTCAGCTCTGCTTTCCAAATGTGCGCCTCTCGTCCCGCCATCACCCAGATCCCACGTCCGGGTCAGAACTAATGACCTCCAGCCGCGCCCCGTCCTCCACGCCCCAGTCTTTGCAGGGAAGACCTGTCTCCCTGCCAGACACCCAGTCTGGAAGCGGCCAGTCCCCTCTGACTCCCCGCCCCCATCCGGTCCCGGCCCAGCCTTACAGCGGTTCCTCATATACAGCCCTGCCCCCGCACGTGGCTGCCACCCCAATCCAGGGCCTGGCGCCTCGCCCAGGCCCTGCCCCAACGCCCTGGCGGGCCTCCGAGACAACAGCCGCCCCTCTTCCCTGCCACCACCATCTGCCCTGCGGGCCTGCGCTGTCTGTCTACAGAACTCCCCTGTACTGTCCCAGATTGTGCCAGGCTCTTCTCTTTCGGCCCCTCCTAGATCTCCAGCACAGTTGGCACCTCCAATACTTGGCTCTTCTGTCCCTACAGTCACCTCTTGATTGTGTCTTTTCTTTCTTCTGTACCCCTCCCCCCAATCCAAATCCTCTGCCCGCTTGTTCAGGAAATGCTTAATTGGGCGCTTGGTGGATGCCAGGCCCCGAACTAGGCACTGGGGGACGCATTTTGCGGAGCCCTTGTTCTCAAGGTTCACACGCACGTAAAGAGCTCCTTGAGACAGTGTGAGAAGCACTGTCCCGGCAGGTGAAATCGACTGCCAGGGGAGCGCTTCATATGGCCACCCCAATTTCTCTGCCTTCCCTCCTCCCCGCGAGCACGGGCCTCTGGGTTGGGTCCCTTCTCCTTCTCTCTCGTTGGTTCCCGTTTTTCTTCTTTCCTCCCTCCTGCCTCCCCCTCAGCCGCTCCCGCCTTGGGCCGTTTCCCACGCTGCATCCCGGCCCCCTCGCGGGGGGGGGGCATGGATCTGTCTCCCCCCGCGGTCCCGGGTTCCACTTGAGGGTCTGAGTCCCTCTCCGAGACCAGGGCACCTGCCCTTTTAAGGAGTGGAGTGGAGTGGATTGTCCCGCCCGCTCGGGCCTCGGGCACGCCAAACCTGCCAGGGTTCGCCAGTCACTAGAAGCTAACAAGGGGCCACTCCCGGGAGAGGGGGTGCGGGGCGACAGGCCGGAGAGGGGGAGAGGTACCGAGGGCAAGGGAGGGGACCCGCGGTGGCGGTGGGTCGGGAGGAAAAGGAAAGCAGGCGGGCAGAGCCTCTGCCTTCGGAGGGTCTCCTTCTGCGCGCCGCGGCCGCCTAGTCTCGGGCTGACCCAAGGTTAAGGGGAAATCAGGGGGCGGGACAGAGCCACCGGAGGCAGCTCCGCGCCCCTCCCCCATATCCCCTTCAGTTGATCTGGGAGCCTTCAGGCCCCAAGCCCCTCCTCTGAGACTCCCCGGCGGTTCAGGCACTACGAGGGAGTGAGTTGTCTGAGCCTCCGTTCACACGGTGAGCGTCTAGGGCTCGGTGGGGAGAGGAGGCGTTGGGTCCGTTTGTATTAAGTACCCAACGGTGGTGAGCTCGGAAATGACAGCCCACAGCACCCGCCGCGTGTAAACCCCAGGGCAGAAGGGGCGTATCGTCTCAGGACCGCTGGCCTCGGACTCCGCAGGTCACTGCTCAGCTGCTGGGCCCGCAGTGCCCCTCCCCCCAACAGCCTCCTTTCTAAGCTCCACCGTGGGGCGGCAGGTGCGGCAACTCGCCTCCACCCCGCCCCCTACCCGCCCCAACGGCACTCCGGGGCCGGGATGGGGGAGGTGGGGGGAGGTGTGGTGGAGCTGCGAGACTCCAGCGGCGGGCGCTCCCCTCCAAGCACCCAGAGATCTCGGTGAGGAGGAAGAGGAGGTACAGGGGGCGGGGAGGAGGGAGAGGAGGACCACAGGGCTCAGCCGCCGAGTGGTGCGCGGCGGGGGGAAGGGCGGGGGCTCCCTTCCAGCCTCCTGGGTCTGGGGACTCAGGGATGTGAGGCGAGAGACAATTCAGCAGAGGTCGGGACGTACCATGGAGCCCAGTGGCGAGGGGGGGGCGCAGAGGACGTGGTCACCGAGGGGAGCCCCCGCCCCCCTTCGCAAAGGCCTACAACTGAGGTTGCAGGGAGAGCCGGAACTAGGCTCGCGGGAGAGGGAAGCGGCGCGTTAAATCCGCCCCTTCCCCGCATCCCACTTCCGAGGGGGTGGGCGATAGAGGAGAGGTTGGAGCCGCGGCGAGGGGCCCCTCCCTTGCACCTCCCCCCACCGGACTTGGTCGCGCCCTTAGTGTAACACTTTCTCTTTGTCGGAGGAGCTCCGCTGTTTCCTGTGCTGTAGCTCCCGTTTCGGCGGCGCCGGTGGCAGCCCTGGCGGAGGCAGGAGCGATGGCAGCGACCGACATAGCTCGCCAGGTGGTGAGTGCGGGGTTTGGGTGCCAGGGCCGGGGCCGGAGGCCTCGGAAGGGCCGAGGGGACCTGGCCGCCGCCACCTCCACCGCGAGGAGGGCAGTGGGCAGCATCCAGGAGCCAAGGCGCGGCGGGACTTCTGCTCCCGGGGTCAGCGACTCAGTCCCCTAGCCTCCCGTCCCCGAGAACCGTGGTGGCGTGCGGGTGGGGGGCCTGGTCCGGGTTGCGGGCCGGCGACTGAACTTGCATTGCCCAAGAGCTGCAGTCGGCGCCGCCGCCTCCCTCGCTGCAGCTGCGGCCCCGCCGCTGGGGCGTTGCCGAATGAATGGCCGCACTGGCCGCCAAGCCCTCCGGGTCCCCGGCACCCTGGCCTCGCTCCCTCCAGCTGCCGGGCCGCGCCCCTGCGCCCCGCAGCCCGCCGGGACCCGGGCCTCCTCAGCCAGAGGGGCTCGGGGCTGGGGTGAGCCTGGGGCAGGAGGCGGCGAGTGGTGAGGGGGGCGGGGAGGTGACTGGCTGGGGTAGGGTTTCTCCATATGCATTACATATGTGACTGCGTCTGTGTGTGTATCACTGTGTGCGTATGAGTGCACGCGCGCGCGCTCCTGCTTCCCCGGGCGGGCGGCGGTGCCCGGCTTGTCTGCGACCCTAGATGAGTCCGCCAGTTTCTTGGAGTGTGCTCGCCTCCCTGGTGCTTGTCCCTGTGTCCGGACGCTTCTCTCGCCGTCTGCTTGTGCTGTGTGCCTCTGGCTCCCATTTGTGCGTTTGTGTGGGGTGCAGCCCGCTGGCCTGTAGGTGGCTGGCTGCGTACTTTGGCGTGTTTCTGAGTACCTGACCAGGGTTTTGCGGGCCTCTGGGCGGGGGGATCTGTCTCCGGTGCGTGTTCAGTGTAACTGGGCTTGTGTGCCAAAACCTGTGGAGCTGGCTTCTTGTTATGGGGACTAAGGAAAATCAGTGCGACGCTTGCAAAAGCGGTGCCGTCTCTCTCTTTTTGTTGGCAGCCGACTCTGGAAAAAAAAAAAAAAATCTTCATTTAACGAACTGAAGTTTTCCAGCCTGGGATGTGCAGAGAAATTATACTGAAGTGACCCGAGGCTCCATGTTTGTTTTTTTAGACCAGAAGTTTCGTTGCCAAGGGAGGGGATGATTCCATTTGAGGGAACAACTTAGCCTTTCTATTCATCCATGGGTAGCTGGGATTTTAAGAAGCCCACAATTACCAGCACCCTGAGGTGAGGAAGGAGAGTGAAGTAGAGGTAGGTCAGATCCCATGACACTAAATACTACTTGATGCAAATCTCTGAAACACACACACACACACACACACACACACACACACACACACACACAAGGTTTTTAAACCTTGTGGCTTATACTCCATGCAATCAATTTCAGTGCAAAAAATATACATAGCCTCTAGGTATTTGGTGTAATTGAAACTGATTTGTTTTCAAAATCTGAATCCAGAGTCTGATAGCATTTCCTCTACAGGAAATGGATACATTTATTCCATCGTCTTGTTCTTGTTTGGAAGGGCAAGGTGATTTCTTTGGAACCTCCCCCACCCCCCTGAAAGACCCCAGCATGGAGCTCCTTATGCAGTCATGATGTGGAAGGACCAGCAGAAGATGGGAGACAGTGCTCTGTGATAATGGAATTTGAGAGAATTCTCTTCTCCCCAAGATTGGACTGTAATATGTATTGCTTTAGTGTTTTGAGGGTTCCCAGAGTGCCTTTCTGCTCCTCCATTACCGGCATTTTAGAGATGGCATGCCTTAAGTAGAGGAATTGGTCTCCTGGATTACACTTGCTCCATCCTTAGTGACCAAGAAGGATACTAGTGATTTTTCTTGTCAGCTAATTAATTTGCATCGACCTGCCCATACTCTCACCAGTTCCCCTAACCTGAATTAAGATTGCAGGGCCGATGTAGCACAGGGGAACGAACATTCCAGAAGGTTGTGTTTCACCTCCGGCAACCCAGAGATCCCCTTTGTTCTGCAAATGGAGGTGGGGGTGATTTAGGGCCACTTGGTTTGCTTTGCTTGTTTTCCAGTTTGCTCTGGCTGGCCTTTCCCTACTGTATGATGAAGAACATAATTGTATGCCTGATTCTGAAGCTGGAAGAGCAGCCCGAGCACTTGAGACCTTGTTATCGTGATAAATGGGTTTCTGGGAAAACTGACGTCACTCTCCGTGCCCCCCTCCCCCAGCCAGTGAAGCTCTTGTTTATGTGTCATTTGTCTCTCTGCCTGCCTTTGTGTCTGCAAGAAGTTGTAATTCACCAGGGGAAGATGGAATTAACTCAGGAGGCCTTTGGACGTCTGGCTGCTGATTGTTTCTTCCTGGGAACGAGTATCCAGGATTTGGGAAAAGAAGACTGGAGACTAAACCTAAGCGTGCCTGGCTTAGGAGTTGTTTTTAATGAGCTCTGAGACATGGTGCCCTGCAAGTAGTGCTCTGTTGTGTGTGTGAGGGATGGGCTGTCCTTTCCAGAGTCAGTTGAGGGTCACTCTGGCTTGTAAGGTAACATCATTAGTGACAAAAACAGACCTTAGAGTTGCTGGATAGGATCCTTATTTGGGCATGCATGCAACTTGGAAGTTCAGCTTTTGTGTACATAATACAATCCCATCCCATCTGAATGAACACCACAAAGAGTCTGTAGGACAAAACTGTTTCTTCATCATGTCCACAAGTGTTTATTTGATTGACTGTTAAGCGTCCAGCACTATGGCTTGCTCTGGTCAACTATACCAGAAAAAAGTAGTAGACATAGTTCCTGGCTTTTACGCTTATTGCAGTCTAGTTGGAGAGACAAATTGTGGACACGGTGAAATAATTAGAGAACTATAGAAGATTCTTGGGATGTTTCCATCCCCAACCCCTGCCTGTGAGGTGGCTTGGGCTCCTGTTAATATATACTCTGAGAGGTTCCATGACTTGTCCAAGGTAACCTGGCAAGGCACGGTGCAGCCAGGTAATGGTCTTTCTCCCTAAAGAAGGAGCTTGCAGGGCCTAGTGCTGCCCTAGCTGTGCTGGGCCTGGGGCAACTGTCCCAGGGCAACCGCCTACAGGTGGCTGCACTCTGGTCTTGCTATTAAATGACACTTAACCTTGATTCTCATTGAAGTGCCCTGCCTCAGCCATCTTCACCACCTCGCACTATAAAAGTCATATGATGCCCCAAGCAGGGAGAGGAAAACCCCAATATCCACCCATACCTCTACTGCGAATACAGCACTGAAGAAAATTTGCGTGGTCCCAAATACTAAAAATTCTTGAATCTAGGTCGAAGGTATATGAATGATCATTGTACTATTTTCCAACTTTTCTGTGTGTTTGAGACTTTTCAAAATTAAAAGTTGGAGGGAAATTACAATGTTCACCCTCCTCCCCACAAATGCACATGGCCCCTGCCCTCAGGTAGTTTACAGTCTAGCAGTGGAGGCAGACACAAATAACTGTAATTATGTTTGTGATGTGCTGCAGAGGAGAGCTACTGCCCGCTAGGATAATTCATTACAAGGGGACCTGATCCAGCAGTGGACGGGGGCAGGGGCGGTGGGTGCTGAGGGCTTTAACTAGGAAAAGGGTAGGTGTGAAGATGGGTGAGATCTCACTTCTGCTCCCAGGCTGGGAACATTTCATTTGTTAATTCACACACTTTAATTTTCATTCATTCCTTCAACATGTGTTTATTGGGCACCGACTCTGCCAGGCCCTGTGCCAGGTGCTGGGGATATAGTGGTGGCCGCGGCACACACGACAGCGCTCTCAGAGCTTCCACATGAGAGGCCGGTATAAGCCCCATTTCCTCTTCATATCCTAAAACCTGGAAATGTGAGTGTTCGTGGCATTCTTATTACAAAACTGCATTACAGCCGAGCGATTTGTCTGTATAGTATAATGAGATTTTGATCTGCAGTCGTGTGCACAGCATTTACTTTGTAGAGTCTCTGCTGTAAATTTTCTATTAATTGCTGGCTTTGTTACCCAGTACGACTGCTCCCTTTTTGTGCTGAAAGGGAGCGAACCCGTTGCATTAGCCTGAGCAAAACTAATGAGAAGATAAGTCCCCTGGATAAAGGTATTCCAGAACTAAATAGGACTGATTTCTGGACTTACCTGGGTTTCTGGATTATCGGAGCCTTGGTTTCATATTAGCATGAACAATTGAGGAGCGCTTTCAGTTGCATTTACGTTAAAACCACATTCCAGAAAGAAAGAGACGGAGAAAAGAAAAAGAAAAAGAATACCGTAGATAAGTGTAACATATCTCTTTCAACGATCTCAAAACGCTTCCATCTGTATGATTTCATTTTCCCCAGCAGCTTCCTGGATGAGTATTACTGTTCTTTTCATTTTATGGGTTCAGGGAGACCAAATGACTTAGTCCGAAGTGTTATTGCTGGTCAGTGGATGAAGCAATGAAACACTTTCCAGATGACACAGATTCGTTTTTATAAAAAAAACTCTGGCCTTTTCATCATGTTTCCAAGAAATAAAAATCCTGCCGGGCATCCCTGGTGGCGCAGTGGTTGAGAGTCCGCCTGCCGATGGAGGGGGATGCGGGTTCGTGCCCTGTCTGGGAGGATCCCACATGCCGCGGAGCGGCTGGGCCCGTGGGCCATGGCTGCTGGGCCTGCACGTCCAGAGCCTGTGCTCCACGGCGGGAGAGGCCACAGCAGTGAGAGGCCCGCTTACCGCCCCCCCAAAATAAAATCCTGCCATGTCCCCTCTTCCCCCTCTTTTCACTGTGACCCCCCCACCCCCACCTCAGTATACTCATGGAGGTGGAGAAGAGTATACTTGGGTGCTTTGAAGACTTTCTGATGTTAAAAAAGATAATCAGCTTAAACCCCAGATAGCACAGTCATGGCTATGTGTGGGCTTTCTTCCTTCCTTCCTTCCTTCCTTCCTTCCTTCCTTCCTTCCTTCCTTCCTTCCTTCCTTTCCTCCCTTCCTTTTCTTTCTTACTCTTTCTGGATGATGGTGACCACTTAGCTTGCCACCATGCCCCTGGAATACGTACAAAAGTGAACACATTGTAGGAGCCACTTCCCATGTACAGCAGTGTAAGAGCGGTTCTGTTTCTAGTATTGGGTCAAACATGAGAGATGGAAAGTGCTTCCCACCAAGGCCTAGGGTGAAATATCTAATCATCTATCTAGGAAAATAATTCAAAATTTTAAAATATCTGTACCTTTTTAGTCAAAAAGATATTTGCTATCTACAGAGTAGCTTTTTTGGGAAAGAAAGGGAAATGGGACTAGTGTTTTTTTTAATTATTTTATTTTATATTGGAGTATAGTTGATTAACAATGTTGTGTTCCTCCTTGCCTCCCTCCCTCCCTTCCTTCCCTCCCTCCCTCCCTTCCTTCCCTCCCTTCCTCCCTTCCTTCCCTCCCCTCCCTCCCTCCCTCCTTTCCTTCCTTCCTTCCTCCCTCCCTCCCTTCCTTCCTTTCCCAAACTTTAAATAAAAATCTTGGCGCCACCAGCCACGTAATGATGGATTATTTTAAGTAACAACTGGAGGAGGCGCGCAGAATAAATTTGAAACACAGACCCTTCCTCCTCGGTTTGGCAGGAGGAGGCTTCTGCTGCCTGCACAGAGGAAGGACTACATGCTCGGGAGGGGGAGATAACGTTCTGCAGTGTCTTCTCATTAGAGGCAGCCATCTGCTGAATTATGCAGCACGCTCTCCGCTGGCCCTGCGGTGGGGTCATCCCTTCCACTCACTTAAAGGTGACTGGGCACAAGATTCGCGGGCCTTCTCGGGGACAGGACCCCAGGGCTCACGTTTCTCCTGCCAGGGCCCTTGCGGGAGCAGAGCTCTGCTTTCACGGCCCTGATGAGGTGTGAGGTCGTGTTCAGTTTCCTTTCGCAGCAGAGGCCCCCAGCTCTGAGCACTGGCGGTGAGGCAGGAACTGGGTTTTTTCAGATCCCCTTTAAATGAGACCAGATGGAGGCAGAGGCAAATTCAGGCTCCCCAGAGGACAGCTGGGCATTCATCCAGAGGCCTGTGAGTAAACCTTTTTTTTTTTTTTTTTCTCTTTTTAACAGATTGGAGATAACAATGGCCAGAACACCTAGGAAACTCTAAATGGCCTGATTTGAAGGGAATCTGTCAGGCTTTTGTGGGAAAGTTGACCCACCCTGGGCGAGGGTCATCCCTGGCTGAGGTGGAGATATTTTACCTAGAATCTGGCTGGTTGAGTTCGGTAGCCCTGGGGCTCTTGAGCAGAGTCCAGGCTGAGGCTCAGGCTTGAGTCAGCAGTGAGGGAAATGGGAGCTAGAGGTGGGAGAGAAGATGCAGAAGAGAGGCACCAGCGTCTCCTGGCCTCCACTGCCTCAGCTGCTTTCTGTGGGCCAGAGGTGCCTTGGTGAGCCCACGGGCTTCTGGGTCATTTTCCATGACCCTTCTCCTCCCGACTGGCATCAGCCGCAAGCCCAATGTCCCAGAATTCTAGTAGCAGAAAGAAATCTATGTGCCACTTGAGTCAGCTTTTCCATTTGAGAGCGGCGGTCTGCTTGACAGGGCCCTGGGTCCCAGCAGCACCCTCTGCCACTAAATCACTCTGTGACTCCAGACAAGTCACTTCCTGCCTCTGAGGCTCTGTTTCCCTTTTTGTCAAATGCGCGGCTTGGATTAGGTGATCTTCAAGGGTGTTTGCAGCTCTGACATTGTACGCTTCTTGTGTTTCCTCCAGCCTAATTTGTAGGTCCTTGCCTGCTTCTGCTTCCCAATGAGCTGGCGGAATTTAACTCCACCCCTTCCCTGCTTTGACTCGTTGAGCTGGGTGGGGAGACAGCTGTAGAGAAAGCAAGTCTGTGCTTTTAGCTCAGCAGGGTCTCTGGAACTGGAATAGAAGCAAACAACCCTTCACATATTGTCTGTCCGTCCGTGTAGGTGTATATAGCTATTGACTTCCTATAAAGGTACATGACAGCTGAATTTTTGTCCGTTGAATCCTCTTTTACATGCACTAGGAGAGCTGGCTATTTAATAGAATCCTGCTGTGAATCTTTTTTTTTTTTTTTTTTGCAATACGCGGGCCTCTCACTGTTGTGGCCTCTCCCGTTGCGGAGCACAGGCTCCGGACGCGCAGGCTCAGCGGCCATGGCTCACGGGCCCAGCCGCTCCGCGGCATGTGGGATCCTCCCGGACCGGGGCACGAACCCGTGTCCCCTGCATCGGCAGGCGGACTCTCAACCACTGCGCCACCAGGGAAGCCCTGTGAATCCTTTTATAGAATGAAAAGCCACTCTGGAATTGGTCTGGTGCATTAAAATCCAGAGTTCCATCTATTGGATTTGCCAAAACTGGGCCTTCTCCCTGTATGGTGAGGATGGTTTCCTTTGTGCTTTGTCAGGATCCCCTAGGCTGTTCCCCCACTGAAAGGCACTGGGGCCCCTAAGGGGTGCTGCTAGCTTTGGCAGGTTTTATTTCTCCTCGGAAAGGCCCCCAGATTTCTCTTTCCCAGTTCAGGGCATCGCTACTACTGTCAGTTTCCTCTCAGCTCAGCTTAATCAGAGCCAGGGAAATACTGACGTTTGATGTGTTAGGCATATTGGAGTTGTTGTTTTAACCTCTGGGAACTTAGCAGTGCTCTTGTGGTTCTTATGGCTGATAATATGGGATAATAAGTGGCATTCACTCCCTTGTGTAACACTGGAGGTAGCCGACAGGGCTATCATCCACCTGATTGTTTCAGCAAGACTTTTTGCTACATGTTTCAGGGTATGTGATTTGACTTTGACTCCTGCTTCACATGAAGTTTTATAAGGCATACTGTATAATAGTTATATTGCATATAAATATGTTATAATAAGAAGAATAATAAGGTTTTATTGTATTATTGGGAAAATAAATGTTTTATATACAATAAAACTGCCAGAAAGCTGAATACTTCACCAAATTTTCTGGTTATCTGTACATAAAGCAACTTTTTGGCTGTAACTAAAGATTTTGCTAAAATATCTGAGGCCACTTTCCTGCCTAGGAAAGTATCATCATAGAATCTTAAAAAAATAATATTTTAATTCTGATTATAAAAGTAAAATATGCCTACTGTAGAAAATTTGGAAAACAGAAAAGCAGCAGCTCCTACAGCCCCTCCAAGCCAAAAGCAACCATTCTCACCATTTTGGTATATATTGTTCTAAGCTTTTAAAAATGTATACATACTTTTTCTCCTCATGATTGGGATGATCTTGTATACACAGGGTATTGTTTTTGTTTTTTATCTAACAGTATTTGGTGATCATTTTCCTATGCCATTAAATATTCTTAGAATATATTTTTATCAGCTGTTTAATATTCCATCATGCATCATTGAACTATTCATTGAGTTTGAGCGTCCTGAAGATTTGCAGGGTCTCTCAGAGATTGATATGCAGGGCTGGGGAGGGAGGTAGAGGAAGGAAAGGTGTTAGAGAGCAGGGCCACCAGTAAGTGACACATGGGGGGGCTGCCGGAGAGAATCCTATTTCAGTGTTTCTGTCCTTTCCTAGCATCTTTGTGCTAAGGCCAGAGGAGGAAGTTGGGGACAAGCCCGGTCTTTGGCCATGAGTTCCAAACTTTTTGTTTTGGTCTTGTCCTTCAGAATGACAGCTACTAACTTGGCCACCCCAGTTTTAAACGGAGGCCAGAAATCCTCCATCGACACAGATAAACCCTCAGTTTCCGGAGGCTTCCTACATGGCTTGCGTCCTATGCCACAAAGGTTGGAAGGGGGGAGGGGAGGAGGGGTTGCCCACTTGGGTGCTTATGGGACCCTTTATTTTCAGAATCACAGCAAGGGGAGAACGATGCACAGCTGGAACTGCCCTCACTCGTTCTTCATAACACGAACCTCCGACTATACAATTAAAATGAGCAATCGGTGTGTCCTCGGGGGAGGAGGCGGAAGAGAAAGAGAGCGTTGTTTCTGCCTGTGATATGAAATGTGGTATAACGTATTTCAAGACCGCAGGTGACTGCAGATGAGGAGAAAACAGGAAATGTAATTGAGGAGGGGAGTAGGGCCTCTCCCAGTTCTCAGGAGCACGCTTTCATTTTTGCCTTCCTTTTAGCTCCTCTCAGACTCTGCAGCCTGATTACCCCTGCTGCAAATCTGAGCCAGAACTCGCTTTTCGTGTATTAAAAATGTTTTTTTAAATTACACAGGTAATGTGTGAATACATTCATGCTGTAAAAGAATCAAACAATGCCGAAGCACACTGACTACCCCCCTGAGTAAGCGCCTAGTTCCAGTCCTCTCCCCTGAGGTACCCTGAGTTCTAGGTGTGGTGGTTGTCTTTTTTTTTTTTTTTTTTTGCGTTACGCGGGCCTCCCTCTGTCGTGGCCTCTCCCGTTGCGGAGCACAGGCTCCGGACGCGCAGGCTCAGCGGCCATGGCTCACGGGCCCAGCCGCTCC
>NC_041234.1:93038950-93044343 GCF_002837175.3 Physeter macrocephalus | reverse complement strand
ATCTTCCCGTACCGGGGCACGAACCCGTGTCCCCTGCATCGGCAGGCGGACTCTCAACCACTGCGCCACCAGGGAAACCCGTGGGTGTCTTTTTAGTCCCCTCTCTCTCACATACATTTAAGTGCAAATACACACGAAGGGTTTTTTTGCATATATGGCCTGATACTGTGCTTATTGTTCTACAGCTTCTTTTTTCTATATTATAATATGTCTTGGAGATATTCCGATCAGTACCTATAGACCTACTGCATTCTTTTTTTTCTATTATTGGAGTATAGTTGATTTACAATGTGGCGTTAGTTTCAGGTGTACAGCAAATGAATCAGTTATACATACACATATATCCACTCTCTTTTAGATTCTTTTCCTATATAGGCCATTACAGAGTATTGAGTAGAGTTCCCTGTGCTATACAATAGGGCCTTATTAGTTAACTGTTTTATATATAGTAGTGTGTATATGTCCATCCCAGTCTCCCAGTATATCCCTCCCCACCCTTACCCCCTGGTAACCATAAGTTTGTTTTCTACATCTGTGACTCTGTTTCTAGACCTACTGCATTCTTCTTAATGGCTGTGGAATATTCCAGAATATGCACGTACCATAATTTAGTTAACTGTTCGGTTTTTGTGTCACAACCTATGAAACACCCGAACGAACTTTTTGGCCAGCCCAATATTTTTTCCCATTGTCGGACATTTCGGTTTTTTTTTTCTAGGTTTTCAGTATTGTAAATAATTCTGTAATGAGTTTCCTTGTACTGTGCATGGACCTTTGTACAGGCATGTGAGTCTCTGTAGAGTAGATCCCGAGGGGAGGTTGCAGGTCACGGGAGATGGGCCATTTAACATTTTGGTGGCTGTGGCCTTTCTAGCCTCTCAGTTCAAAGCGTCAAACGTGGCACCACCTGCTACTCAAGATGATAACTTAAGGTTTTAGTGTCAGACGTCCTGGGCCAAGTTGCCAGTTCCATCTCCTTTTGTGCACTTTGTAATCCAGGGAACATTCAATTGACTGCAATCAAAGCAGTCAGGGCCTCAGTTAATCGGGCCACGTTAAGGAGAAAGAGGAAAGAGATAAGCTATCGGAGGTTTCGAGAGGGAAGAGGGGCTGTCCTGGGGTCAGTGTCCATTCAACCCAGTGTCCTGTCCTTTTCACTGTTACGTATTTACCTCTGAACAATGAGGACTGATGTTCGTAACGGTGACCTTGACATCTTCTAAGAGTTCATCAAAGCAGGAGTGAATGGTGCTCGCTAGGCGGGATTTCCTAGAGCAGGAACTGCATATACAAATTCATTTTCGAAGCTTTCTCAACTACAAGGATTGAGACACACAGTTTGCTGCTTAAATCTTTATTAGCAAGAAAGACACATTACCCAGATTCTATGTTTCCTAGTCCCCAAACCTTCCAGCTAACTTAGGTGTATTGGACACCGGCTAAAAAGGTACAGAAGAAAAAAGGATTCTAAAAGCTACCAGTGGACTTTACCAAATCCAGACCAATGGTCATTTCTCTGTAATTCTTCCTGACTTCAATCTTGGCCTCTGGTGATAGAAAACTATTGGATCATCTCTTTTCTGATCATTCCCCCACCCCTGGGAAGAATTCTCTTCATCTTCCCATTCCTTACTTGTGGGCATTGCTTATATTCAGTCCTTAGTTCTTTTCTCCCTGTACTGTCTCTTGAAGAACACATCCAGTTTCATACCTCTCACTGCCAAATTTATTTCTCAGTCCTGAATTCTCCCTGAGCCTACAATCCCATATTGCTAAGTACTTAGTGGGTAGATGTGTCACCATAAAATCAAAACTATCTTGTTTTCTTTAGTATAGAAAATGCTTTTACAAATCCAGAAGAGAAAGACAAGCACCCATTTTAAGAAAATGGACAGTGACGTGAATAGGCAACTCGCATATACATAGACACAATACGCATATGTAGTTGAACGATAAAAAAAGTTCACTCTCACTAATAAAATGCAAATGAAGTTACATGATGCCATTTTGCAATGATTCAATTCACAATGGTTAAAAAGCCTCAAACTCAGTGCTGGTCTAAGTATGTGTAAACAGACACTCTCGCATACTGGCGTTAGAAATAGATATTTGTAATATTCTCTGTTGAATGATTTCTCAGTGTGTACCAAAGTCTTTCCAATGTGTGTGGCCTTGGCCCCAGCAGGCTTTAATTGTAGGAATTTAGCTTAAGGAAATAATCAGAGACTATGCAAACCTGTAAGAACAAGAATTATTACTTATAATGTTGAAAACTTGGAAGCATGCTAAATGTCTAGTAGTGGAAGACATTTCACTGGTTGAGAAAATGTGGTAAATTCCTACAATGGAATGCTATGTGGCCAAAAAAGTAATGTTTTAGAAGTATACTTAATTACTCAAGAGAACATCCATACTATATTAAGTGTCAGGTTATTAAGCCAGGTGATGAAAAGGAATATATAGGATTATCTCTATTTTGTAAAAAAAAGAAAAAGAAAAAAAAGAAAAAAACGTATTATATATAGATTGTAGGGAAATACATGTAAATACTAATAGTGATTATCTCTGGAGAGTGATATTATGGGTGATTTTTATTTTCTTCTTTATAATTTTCCATATGTGTTAAAATTTCTACAGCGAACATGGATTACTCTTATAAAAAACCTGATAAATGTAATTTTAAAAGAATGGCTATTTAAAACTAGAATCTTCGACTTTTCCACTAAAGCACCCTTTCCTGGCTTCCCTCTTTCTGCCCTTGGCGCCATCAATCCAATCTCCCAGGCGTAGGACTTGCAGCCTTAGAGCTTTGATTGCTCCTGCACTCTCTGCCCAGTCGTTCACCGAGTCTCATCCTTTCTTTAGGATGGCTCTCAAATTTGTTCCTCCCTCCTGAGTCCCAAGTCAGATCGGTTCACTTCAAGCAGCATTTACCGTCACAGTGCCTGGCTGTCAGCCTGCCAGTTCAGCGCTATTGGAGTCCTCCCCTAATATGTCTTCCTGCTCCCTCTCTTCTCCCATCGATCAAGCGCCCTGCAGCTGGAATGATACTTTGAAAAGACTACTTGTGTCATGGCCCTCCCTGCTCAAAACACTCAAAATGCCCCTTTCAAACCCCATTGCCTAGGGAATAAAGGCCATACTCTTTCTTCTGCTATTTAGGGCTCTCACAGCGCTTGGCTAGGTGGGAGGTAACTGTGGGCACGTGGGAGGTGCTTGGGTGAGGCTTGACAATGAAATAAATCTTTAAGAATAAGATGTGGAGTTCACCCCACTGTCCTTCACTGTCTTCAGTTTGAAAATTCCCTTTCCTCATCTTTTGGCACTTGGACCAGACGACCTGGAGCACTTGGAAGTTTCATGGTGCTGAATTTGGACACAGGAAGAGGCAGCCGGGGGTGATGATACATGGCTCAGGAAACCGCAACTCTGAGTCCCTCCCAATTGCCGATGCCAGCTATGTAGGCGGCTCCATCGAGAAAGCATATTGGCTCTTAGGTTTCTCTCTCCCGTGCAGTCTTGAGGACCAAGAATGAACAGTGGGAAACGTACATATTTTTAAAAAACTAATTAATTAATTAATTAATATTTGGCTGTGTTGGGTCTTTGTTGCTGTGCGCGGGCTTTCTCTAGTTGCGGCGAGCGGGGGCTACTCTTCGTTGCGGTGCGCAGGCTTCTCATTGCGGTGGCTTCTCTTGTTGTGGAGCAAGGGCTCTAGGCGCGCGGGCTTCAGTAGTTGTGGCACGTGGGCTCAGTTGTTGTGGCTCGCGGGCTCTAGAGCTCAGGGTCAGTAGTTGTGGCGCATGGGCTTAGTTGCTCCGCGGCATGTGGGATCTTCCCGGACCAGGGATCGAACCCATGTCCCCTGCATTGGCAGGTGGATTCTTAACCACTGCGCCACCAGGGAAGCCCCTTATATCTTTTTTTGATTGCTTTGATAAAAAGACGGAGAAAAGGGTGAGGGAAAGCAAAAGGGGGTGAATGTAGCCCTGAGTGATGCAGGCCACTCATGAAACCCAGCTGTCTTCAGGTACCCCTCTGGGGCCCAGAATATACCAACCAGGACTGAATGATGGCATATGGTTGTCTGTTGAGAATACTCCGCTGGAGGGTGTGGGGTGAGATGTGTGAGGGTAACAATCTTGCCAGATGGCAGTCACGGGCATGAAGTATCTTTAGTTGCAGCATGCGTGCGGGATCTAGTTCCCTGACCAGGAATCGAACCTGGGCCCCCTGCATTGGGAGCGCGGAGTCTTACCCACTGGAGCACCAGGGAAGTCCCGAGAAGAGAAATTGCTTTTTGAAGTCCCTTTGTCATATTTACTGAACACTTATATGTATTCCAGGCATTGTACTAAGCTCGTTACATGTGTTGGCATATTTGAGTCTCCCAGTCGTCTGTAAGGTAATATTATCTCATTTGACAGACGTGAAAGGAAACTGAGTCTCTATGAGGAGAATTAACCCAAGGCTGGGAACCTTCTCATCCCCTGACCCCCCGCCCTCCCACCCCTTACAAGCCCCCTCTGTAGTTTGCTGTGTCTGGAACTATGTGACGTTCATTATGGAGCCTCAAGGATGACTGTACCCAAGAATCCATGATTTCTAAGCGAATGGGTCATTTTGCTTTGGATCAGGGACTAGCTAAGGGGAGATGGGCCCCAGTGGGTGTTAATTCCTAGCACAGAGAGCATTTGGATGGGGAAGTGAGACCCAGGTTGCTTTTAAGCACATTTTCATTTTCTCCCCTCCCTCCCCTTCCAAATTAGGGTGAAGGTTGCCGAACTGTCCCCCTGGCTGGACATGTGGGGTTTGACAGCTTGCCCGACCAGCTGGTGAATCAGTCAATCAGCCAGGGCTTCTGCTTCAACATCCTGTGTGTGGGTGAGTATTTCCATAGCAGGAAATTCTGTTACAGAATATGGATCCTTAATGGCTGGGTGTGGCTCTGCAGGTCATTAGGTTCAATAGTGTATCATTCTGATCTATTTGCAGGAGTGTTTCTGCCCCTTTTCTTTTTTTATCCCTCTGCTTGTTTTGGTGAGCAGCTAGCTTAGTTACATTTTTCCCTGCCCAGACCAGAATGTGGGGCCATACCTTGGGGGGAGCTGAGCTGTGTGACACCCAGTGGAAATTCTGTAAGGGAGCCAGCTACTCTTACCAGGTTTGTTCTGACTGCAGAAAATAGGAGCCAGGGCAGAATTGGGAGGGAGGTAATGGCTGTGGAAAGATGCCTGCTTACCAGCTGTGGGCAGTGGGTTGGGTCTGTCTGTTTTCTCTGCAGCCCTGCTGTGCTTGGTACAGTTTGAGCTCTGTGCAGGGACCACACAGCTGTGTACCAAGTTCTTTTTTTTCCTTTTTTTTTTTTTTTTTTTTTTTTTTCGGTACACGGG
>NC_041234.1:93027054-93038815 GCF_002837175.3 Physeter macrocephalus | reverse complement strand
CGCGCAGGCTCAGCGGCCATGGCTCACGGGCCCAGCCGCTCCGCGGCATGTGGGATCTTCCCGGACCGGGGCACGAACCCGTGTCCCCTGCATCGGCAGGTGGACTCTCAACCACTGCGCCACCGGGGAAGCCCTCAAGTTCTTTTTATTCCCTTTAAGTGTATCTGTGCCTGGACCTTTAGTCTCAAGTGTGGGAACCATGTCTTAGTCACCTCTACTGTGCTAATTACAGCACAAAGAGAGTTCAATAATGTATGTGAAATGAATGCATGAATTATCCCCGCAGGAACCACTCACCACATTTCTCAAACACTTTCCCATGTTAACAGTTTGGGTCCTTACTAGGACTCTGGGAAGTGAACAGACCAGGTGGCATTCATATCCTCATGGAACAGACGGAGACCAAGAAACTCGGGGCGATAAGGGACTTAGCTGAGGCAACACAGAATAAGTGGCAGAGCTGTGACAAGGACCCAGGTCTGCCTGACCCTTTGTCCCTCCCACTGCTTCGGTAACCGCTGCCAGAGACATCTCTTGAGAATGCAAAAGCACTTTGGAAACTGTCAAGCACCAACCAGCCAAATCTCAGGAACAGCAGTTCCTTGACATTCTGTGAGACTCTCTCCTTAGACCTTAAATAATCCCAAATTTGAAAACACGATCACAGTGTATAATTTTCACTATACAGTGCAGTAAGGCATACCTGCATATTTTTAGTGACATACCTCCAAACCTTAATGATTCTATAAGTACCATAATAATGGCAGTTTTCATGCCGGTGGGAACACTCAAAACACTTTTGCTAATTGCCTTTTCCTGTTTTTGTACAGAGCATACCGGGAATTCATTCATACTGAGGGTGTGAACCACTACTGAATTGGATATTCTACTCTCTAATGTAGTCTAAAGTTCTGTTTTGTAACTAAGGTCATTCATTTTCTTGGACTCTGTTTTTTCTTCTCCCTCCCTGGCACTCCTCAGATCATTTTCTGTCGGAGAATTAGCTACACGCTCAAGGACAAGTAGAGAAAATAAAGCCACTTCTAAGTATGGTTGACGGGCAGTCAGCTAGGCTCTCTCACTAGTGAATTGACTCACTCTCATGCACCACCTTTGGGACCTATGAGATGAAAATACGTGCTTCACAGATTTACATGTCATGGGCCTGAGAGTCCAGATTTTGGCTGTTAATTCTTCAAATGCCAAAAGTCTACCCATGGTTACGATGAGGTGCTATTAGGAGAGGGATACAAAATAAACAGCAGTCATGGTGATCGACATCAAGATCAAATGCCATCACATCCAATATTAGCACTGCCAGATCTCTCCCGTCTTTGGCTGATGGCCAACTCATTTCACATAACATTTGATTACTGAAAAACTTCCACACAAACGTATTAGAATCCCTTGGCATTCCTCCCAGAGCTCCGGGTGACCTGCACTGAAGTTGAGGGGATGAGAAGTGAAGTGACAGGCCCACCCTCATCAGCCTCTCAAACCAGTGCAATTGGGTGGGCTAGTAAAGCTTTAGGAGGGAGGCCGCATAGGTCAGGGTGGCTCTCTGAGGGCGGCAGCGTAGGGTAATTGGACATGTGGACCACAGGCTCCCCTAGGGCCCGGAGGAAGAGGCAGCCAAGCTCAAGGCAAAGTGAGCGGGAGAAATATTTATTTATTTATTTATTTATTGTTTATTTTTATTTTTGGCTGCATTGGGTCTTCGTTGCTGCGCGCGGGCTTTTCTCTAGTTGCGGTGAGCGGGGGCTACTCTTCATCACGGTGCGCAGGCTTCTCATTGTGGTGGCTTTTCTTGTTGTGTGGAGCACAGGCTCTAGGCATGCGGGCTTCAGTAGCTGCGGCTCGCAGTCTCAGTAGCTGTGGCTCGCGGGCTTCAGTAGTTGTGGCGCACGGGCTTAGTTGCTCCGCGGCATGTGGGATCTTCCCGGACCAGGGGTGGAACCCGTGTCCCCGGCACTGGCAGGCAGATTCTTAACCACTGCGCCACCAGGGAAGTCCCAAGTGGGAGAAATAGTAAACCCCCTACCCACCCAGGCATCGTACATACGCAACTGCTTCACTGTGCACCTGCGGGCATGGAATCGCTCAACTGCCCAGGACAGACCCTCCAAGAGGGGAAGGGTAGAAAGGAGACCCTCACACCCAAGGAGTCACCACCTCTCTTTCTCTCTCTGCTTATGAAGTTTCAGGAAACGGCTGCCCTAATAGCTCCCCTCTTAGCCGTGCAGGTGCACCCCTTGGATGCACCCGCCCAGACTGGGTTAACTGCATTCCCCATCCCTGATCCAAAAAAGCCTGCAACTCATGCATCCCCCTCTCTGGCTGGGCTCAGAAGCCTGTCATTGCTCTGAGAACCCACAATTTGGGCCAAAGTCACAGGCGGCTTATGGTGGCTCTAAGGCTGCAATCTCAGCCCAGCCGTGGGGCTGGGTAGCGTCACCAACGTGGCGAAGGATCCATAGCTTGGCTGCTGAAGGTGATCGTTTCTCTTCGCAGGACCTTCAGTGACCATACTTTCATGACTCCTGCCTGTGCATAATGGTCAGCTTTATTCCCTTAATGACGATTATAAAACGGTTCTGTTTGGGCATAGAATATGTTTCCCCAAAGGATTTTCTTTTCTTTTCTGATAGGGCATTTTAAGTGTAAAATTATGGTAACATTGGCTCTGGTTATTAACAGAGATCTAGAATATTTTTATCATAGTATTGTTTATTGTGGTGCTGGGCTGCTGATCAGAGGCCCCAGCCTAGTGGAGTGAGTACCCTCTGTGCATAAGTGCGCATGTGCGTGCTGGGATTGAGAGGGAGAATTTTTATGAATCAAGAGCGTAATTTATACATAAGGGCACTGATGATGACACCTACGATCATTATTTTTAGAGGGCCAGACACATGGGTGTGAGCATATTATGGCTCCTCTCCAACAGACGCTATGGTTGACAGTAATTACTGAGTGGGCTGAGGTCCCCCTCCTGTTCTAAAAAATCTACTAGCCCACTCCCAGTCTACTAGCTTAGCTTTGGAAATCACTAGGATCCCAGGATTCTAGATACAGTACAGGAGGCGTTGGAGGAACCACTAGAGTCAGCAGTGCAAACGTTCTGCTGGGAAAGAGCCCCAAAGAGACTCAGCCCTCTGAATGTGCCAGCAACAGGGAATGCCTGTGACGAGCACAAAGGGTCATAATGCTAATATTTACTTTGAAACTGCTCAGGATTCCAGGCTCAACTGGGCTCTGTTGAACTTGGAAAAAAAAAACATACAAGAGAAGCAGGATTGAGGCTCAGTGCAGGAGGAGGGGAAGGGCAGCTAGCATTCTCTCAGGGTCAGGGAGCGATGGTTTCATCTCTCCGTCTCTGGGAGAGGCAGCCGTCCACCTGTCGTAAGACAGGCTGCCAGCGGTGGTGTGCTGGTCAGCGTCAAACAACCCACTCTCAGGAGAAAAGTTGCCGTGGTTTGTAGCATTTACCAATTTTTGTGCTGTCATTATTCCCACCATAGCTGGTTTTAAGCTGCCAACATGACATCACTGCACATGGGCTTGGGAAGAGCTGCAGGAAGCCGGGCGAGCTGGCTCCAGCACACCACTGTTTGCCAGGTCTCTGCAAGATCAGGAAGAAGTAGAGGGCAAGGTCACAGAGCCAGGCAGGACCTCGTCCCCATCCATAGGCTCCCTTGGCCAACAGGAGTTCCTGGAGAGTTCCCTTTTGGACACCTTCCGGTTGAACTCAAAGACGTTTCTCTTGGTTTATTCCAACATTCGGAGCCAGAAGAGACTAGCTCCTGATCGTTGCTGTATCCCCAGCTCTTAAACCTGTGCCTGGCTCCTATTAAAGGTTCTAAATATTTCTTGAATGACTGAATGAAACAACATATCACACCTATGGGACACACTGGAACATGCATGGGCTCCAGTGTCAGACTGCCTGCAGTCAAATGCTGGCATTGCCACATACTACTTTTGTGACCCTGGGCCAGTTTCTTCCTCCACATTTTTTTTTTTTTTTTTTTTTTTTTGGTATTTGGGCCTCTCACTGCTGTGGCCTCTCCCGTTGCGGAGCACAGGCTCCGGACGCGCAGGCTCAGCGGCCATGGCTCACGGGCCCAGCCG
Source organism: Physeter macrocephalus (assembly GCF_002837175.3). Classification (NCBI taxonomy): domain Eukaryota; kingdom Metazoa; phylum Chordata; class Mammalia; order Artiodactyla; family Physeteridae; genus Physeter; species Physeter macrocephalus. Next base: position 93,034,687 of record NC_041234.1, on the reverse strand, counting down.
CTCCGCGGCATGTGGGATCTTCCCGGACCGGGGCACGAACCCGTGTCCCCTGCATCGGCAGGCGGACTCTCAACCACTGCGCCACCAGGGAAGCCCTTCCTCCACATTTTATAGATGAGGAACGTGCAGAGAGACTGAAGATCAGGGGGCACATTCACATAGCTCGGAAGTGGCTTGGTTAATCCATCTGTAAATTAAGGACAAATAGTAGTATTATCTAATATACAGCCTTATTTTAGGGAATAAATAAGGAAATATATGTAAGGTATTTACAGTGGTTCCCACATAGTAAGTGCTCCAGAAGTATAGCTGTTATTATTACTACTCAAACCTGCTCATTTTATGGAAAAAGAGACTGGAGTCCAGAGAAGGGGAAGGGCTAGGCTTAGGTCACAGTCATTTAGTGATAACCTGCCTGGGACTCTGCATTTCATCACTTGCAAGGACTTAATTGCACAAGGTACCAGAGGATGCAAATGTTAACAGCAGATGAGGAAAAGGGCTAAGCTTTTCTTTGTCACAGTGGTTTTGAACTCACGGTAGAGAGGTCAACATCAGACTAGCCCAGGGAGTATAGTTTGAAAAAGCAGATTTCATATTCCATGTTTTAAATTGAATTCTTTTTTAAAAACCTTGTGTTTCCAGGATCCTATCTACATTAAGTCAAGTGAGAGGAAATCCTCTGGGCTGGTGGAGATGACTTAAAAAGGGTTAGGAAACCCCGCTGTACACTCTGAGGAGGGAGGAGGAGAGAGAAATTGACCCCTCGGGACTCCTCAGGTTTCCTGCTGGAATCTAATTGCCAAGTCCCTACCTTCCTGCAGGGGTGTGGAATCTGCTGACCTGATCTGAGTTGAGCCGAGAGTGGCTCCCCTCCCCCCCCTCAGTACTGGGCCCAGGACAACATCCCAGGCTCAGGCTGGGTCTGTGCCAGCCATGGAGAGAGAGCTCCCACCCCTCCCCTCCCCCAGGCTCCACATTGATGAAAAACTGGAACGGGAGCACTCGATAGCAATGGGACAAGCACACTTGATTTTCTGCCCTCTTCTCATGTTGCATTTATCACAGTTCCCTAGATACCCGCCGGGTCTTTTCTTCCAGACGCTCATCATTGAGCATCTAATTTCCACAGCCCTTTTGCACTGGCAGGCATCCGGGTAGTCATTTTCCCCGTTGCCCTGCCCTGCCCGGCCCACCCGGCCTGCCTTTCTACAGCTGCGCAAACAGGGCGAGCCCTTCCCTTTGTGGTACTGCTCCTGAGGCCTCTGTGTGAGCCTCTTGCTAGGCGCTCCAGGGAGTACCAGAAGTTGCCCATCCCCTGCTCTCTGAGAAGTCTTAGGATCAGGGAGTCAGGGAGCCAGCCAGCTCTGGGTGCTGGGGAGTCAGGGCCCGCCACGATCTAGGAGCTGCGGGGCGTTCAGCAAAGAGCTCACAGAACAGGCGAGAGGGTCTGAAAGTGGGGATGTACACGGACAATGTATTAGGCACATACAAAGACCGGCGAAAATGTAGCTTAAGCTTCAACGCCCAGAGGGAAGGCGAGTTAGGGAGAGGGAGCCACCCTGTGTTCCCGTCTCAGAGGTGCCAGGTGCCGGCCCCTTTGCAGTGGAGCGGCACCCGCACCTTGGGCGGGGAGGGGGGTGATTTGTTCCGTCGCTTAGCCAAGTATGCCACTTCCCATGGCAGCCAAGTCTGCCACTTCCCACCTCACCAAGTTTTTCTGGGGACCCAAATACTTCCTGTTCCTTTAGGGAGGGAAAAAAGGGCCTCTTCTGGGAGAGTCTTTGCTGCTAGTAGGTACAGCAGACCCTGCTTGGAAGCACGATCTGTGTAAGGAACCATTTCCCTGCACCCTGGCAATCAACCACATTAGTCAGACCTGGCTATGAAATTGGGCTGGGGGGCCGGGTAGCCAGGCTGAGTTGAATGTTCTCCTTTTTTTCTCTCACTGATCTCTCCACATACAGAAAGCTCTCAGCATAGACAGATATTTTTAAAAGCACCTCCTGCATTCATAGCTCATTATTCGGGATAAAAGAGGTTTGCAAGATGCAAAGCTAGACACACCCAGAGGTGGGAGGGGAGATGGACCATCTACGGTTATGGGTTGTGCAGCTCGAACCCTAGCCCTGGACTGCCCTGCAGATATGTGCTGTCGGTCACACGAGGGGACCTGCCAGGCCAGGATTTGCCCAGGGCAAACCCACTCCCCCCATTCCCAACTGGGAAGATGTGTCAATTCCCACATCTCAAGGGTTGGGAGCAGGGAAAGGGAGAAGAGGGGTGATGATAGCGGAACAGCAGGGTAGCCCGGGTCTTCAAAGCGCAGTCCTTGGTTCCTGGCAGTGACTTGACATCCTTTGCGTCTCTCAGGAATAACCTCCACAAACCTTCACCAGTCCCCACAGCCCTTCCCCCACTCGTCGCCCTGGTGCGGAAGCCAGTGGTTTTGAAGTTCCAGGGGTTTAATTTATTAGTATCCCGCAGCCTGTTAGTTAAACAAACAAGTGACTGGCTTGTTTGAAATATAAAGGGAAGAAGAATTTGTGGCCTGCTAAATTCCCTCTCCATTAGCTAAAAATGGTCTCCCCACTGGGATGCATATCCGGGTGCTGTCTGGGCCTGGCAGGGAGAGGTGGGGACTGAGAGGAGAGGATACTTATTTGATGAGGGACTGCTGCCCCTTTCTTTTAAACTTGAAAATAGCCCTTAAATTTTTATTATGAAAGCTATACACGTTCCTTGTAGAAAACTTGGAAAATAGAGAAAAGCATAAAGAAAGGAGTGAAAAGCGCACATAACCCCACCACCCAGACATGACCGTTGATAAGAGTACGTTGTATGCCCTTCCAGTCTTTTTCTAGGCATAACTCTACCTCGCCATCACTGCCTTTAACACGGTTTCTTTTTCTGACTATAAAAACAATGCATACTCAGTTTTCAAATAACACAAAAATATGAAGACTAAAAGAAAAATTACCCCACTTCCACTATGCTGAGGTGACTACTGCTAATATGCTAGTGCAGTTCCTTATACTCTTTTTCACTTAACTGAGATCAAATAGTTCATGTAGTTCTATGTGCTCTTCACTTAGTGTCTTACGGTGTACATTTTCCCATGTCGGTGAATATGCATCCGAAACATGATGTGTAATGGCTGCGTGGTCATTGTGTGAATGCATCATAATTCATTCTTTTGTTTTTCAGGAGAGACAGGTTTGGGCAAGTCCACCCTCATGGACACCCTGTTCAACACCAAGTTCGAGGGGGAGCCAGCCACCCACACACAGCCGGGTGTCCAGCTCCGGTCCAATACATATGACCTTCAAGAAAGCAACGTGGGGCTAAAGCTCACAATTGTTAGCACAGTGGGCTTCGGGGACCAGATCAACAAGGAGGACAGGTAAGGGAGGCGGTGGGGTGGGGAGGCTAGTGGGAGGCCACGGGGAGGAGCTCACCACTGGGGTCCCGCTGGACCTCTCAGATGATGCAGGCAGGCAGCAGAGAGCTCATTAGCGCCGCCTCCGCCCAGGGTCCCTGTCTATTTCAGTGTTCTACTCCACACGCTTTGCCAAAAGCAGGATGTCTTTCTGTTCCATTCGGCAGACGTTTATTGAGCCAGGTACTGCCGTGCTCTGACAATCTAAAAAGGAATGACCTTGTCTCTGCCCTTGAGGCAAAGACTCAGGGGGAAACCTGGTCTTAAACAAACAAGTTACTTTGAGTGTGACCTGCTCTGTAAAGGACAGGGTACACAGAGGTAAAGGACAAGCTACGATGAGAACATGAAGGAGAGAACAGTCAGCTCCATGCAGGGAGGTCAGGGAGGCCTGCACAGAGGAGGTGCCCCTGAGCCGGCCTTTGAAGGGTGAACGATTTTGCTGGACAGACAAGGGAAGGTTGGGAACAGCATCCCGGGCAGGGACAGCTGCTTTGTACAAAGGCAAAGGGATGTGGAAGGCTGTGGCATGTTCTAGGGGACTGAGCTTGCTCTGTTTGGCTAGACCAGGGGTAGAGTTACTGTGAAGCTAGTGAAGCTTGTTTCAGGGCCCTCAGTTGCACACGCGCCTCCAAAGCCCTGGAACTAATTTATAGTCATGGTGTTGTTTGATCTTTCTTGGAGGGCCCTTCAAGTCGTGTAAACCTAGGGCCCTACAATACCTGCTGTGCCCCTGGGCCGGTGCTTGGAGTGAGCTGGGGGAAAAGTGAGGGGAGATGAGCCTGAAGAGGTAAGCAGGGACCAGATCATGGAGGGGTTTGTAGAATGTGTAGGTAAGGAGCCACTGAAAAGGCTTATGAAGCAGAATGATGTAGTCGAATTGGCCTTTGAAGAGGGGGCTTTGGCATAGTATGGAGATGGGCTGGAGAGCAGGAAGACCAATTAGGAGACTGTTGGACCAATTTGATCGAGGCCAGCGGTGAAACAGGTGCTGAGACAGGGAAGAGGAGACAGATTTGATAACTACTGAGTAGGTAGACTCAACAGGACTTGGGGGTTGGGAAGGCAAAAGAAAAACCTCGAATGAGGCTTGAATTTCTGGCTTTGGAGAGTGGACAGACGGTTGGTGGCGTTCAGTAAGAGTTACCGTAAGAGAACCAGGTTTAAGAAGATTCAGCTCTGTTTAGGACGTGTTGAGTTTGAGCTGCCTGCAGACCATTGAGAGAGGAGATGAACTTTATCGGTAGGCAGCTTGAATATGCAGGGTTAGAGGTCAGGAGAGGGTCAGCGCTGGAAACAGACTTGGGTTATCAAGGTATAGGTGATAACGTTCCAGCCACAGACACACGTAAGATCATCCAGGGATTGGAGCTGAGTGAGATGAACGCTGGGCTAAAGATAAAAACCTGAGGATGTTAAGTCAGCAGATGGAGGAAAAGACATCCTGGAAAGAGTCCAAGCTGGAATAAGCAGAGAGGTAGGAGGAGAGACTGTGGGTGGTTGAGAATGGTGTGCCAGTGAGGGCTGGAGTGAGGCTCAGATGAGGACGAGATGAGGGCTGGGTTGAGGGAGGGGGCGGGCGTCAGGCACCATCTGCATTTAACTAAAAGTCACATGGTTATCATAGGTGCTCTTCGCAGAAAAGGTCATTCATCGTTTTGAGCAAAATGCTCATCCTTTGAGGATCCCCTTGCTTCTCAGATGAACTGTATCCCAAATTCTTCTGTTTCTCCCTTAAAATAACAACAGCCCTACTCATTCCCTTACAACGAATAAATATATTTAGCTCCTTGATAATTGAACTGAATTCTGTTTTCCATTTGACATTCTAGACGAAGGACACCTCTGCTTTGTATAGGCCTGCTTATTGTGCTAATCTTGTTTGGTGGAGAAGAAATTAAACCCTGGGGAAAGGGGATATTTGGGTCACAATATGGGTGATTAATCTCAGCTGCAGACTGCTCAGCATCTCCTCCATTAAATTTTTCACAGTTCTCAGTAACATATAGTCGACATATCTAACATTGGAAAACGCCTGCATAATGATGGTTTGGGAGGGCCAAACTGATAGAGCCCCTTAGAGGCTAATCTACTTCTCTTATATTTTGAATATCCTTACTGTTTTCCCTGATTATAAATGCGATACGTGCTTATATCAAATAATACAAACTCACATAAGTAAACATGAGAAGCCTCCGGGAAATGGGCTGGGGAACAGGAGTGGAGTGAGCTCCAGGGATTTGTAATAAAAAGCCGTGTTTTCGCCATTCTGACAGGGCCATGAAGACATAGATAGGTCAGTGCAGCTGCACTGGAAGAGAGCATCAGGGTGCAGGGGCAAACTGAGAAGAGCAGTGACGAAGGCCATATCGTGAAGGGCACCATTTGAAAGCTGCTGAAGCAAAAGGAACTCAAGAGGGAGACAGAGGACAGGCTGGAAAGGGGTGTGCTTAGGAACTTAGGCTTTGGTCTCAGACACACCTAGGTTCAAATCCCATCTTGCTACTTATTAGCTCAGGGATCTGGGACAGGCGTTTTGTGCTGGTCTCAGCCTATCCATAACCAATGTTGCGGCTGGACTGGCCCTTGTAGTTCTTATTATGATTGCAAGACGCCTTCAGTAATAACCGTCAGGAAACTTGAAGGGGAAAAAAGGGTTTATTACTCACAGGTTCTGGAAAGGACAAGGCACACCTGGGGCTACACAGTGAGGTCGAGGGTAGAGAGAGAGCACCTGGGCCTGGGGTTCTGCTTTCATTGGGATCGAGGGTAGGCGGCCTGTGGTTTTGCGTGCTTACTCTTTATTGGTAAATGTAAAACATAAGAGCGGGAATTTAACACGTGGGGAGAGAAAAAAACAAGTGGCCTAAATGGTCAGTTATAGAAATCCACCAATATCTTTAAAACAAGGAAGCCTGGGGTGGTGGGGTGGACGGGGCTGGTTCCTTATCTTTCTGTGGCTGGCAGTGTGTTTATTTGAGATAGCTGTCCTTGAAGTAGGTGCCTTTTTGAAGTGGATGCCTCCGAAATCAAAGCTTAAATCAGACACTTGCGTTACACAAATGCAAGTTACAACTGTCAGGGCTTACACTACAACTAGGCACTTAAATTCTCTATGCCTCAGTGTTCTGTAAAGTGGGGATGGTGATAATACTGATATCTACCCAGAGGGTAGTGGGTGAGGCATACTCCACGTGTGTGGCATAGGAAATGCTTAAACAGTGCCTGGCATGGGGTAACTAACGAACAGAAGATATTGTTATGATCGTGACTTTTATCGGTAGAAGAATCAAGGGAGAGTTGTATTATGTAGCATATGGGAGGGAATGATAAATAGTGTCCAGGAAGATAAAAACTGAAAAATACCCATTGGGTTTGGCAACATGAAGGTCATTAATACACTTAGGAATAATAATTCCAGGGAAATCGTGGGTAGAAACTAGATTGCCATGAATGAATGGGAGGTAAGGAAGTAAAGGCATCAGAATAGCAAAAGGAGGGACTTCCCTGGTGGCACAGTGGTTAAGAATCCACCTGCCAGTGTGGGGGACAGGGATTCGAGCCCTGGTCCGGGGAGATACCACATGGCACGGAGCAACTAAGCCTGTGTGCCACAACTACTGGGCCTGTGCCCTAGAGCCCGTGAGCCACAACTACTGAGCCCTCATGCCACAACTATTGAAGCCTGTGCACCTAGAGCCCGTGCTCCACAACAAGAGAAGCCACCACAATAAGAAGCCCGTGCACCGCAACGAAGAGTAGCCCCCGCTCACAACAACTAGAGAAAACCTGTGCACAGAAATGAAGACCCAACGCAGCCAAAAATAAATAAATAAATTTATTTTAAAAAGAATAATAGCAAAAGGAGCAACTGAACAGAAAAATGAGTCCAAGATCAAATCCATGTTTATATGGGAATTTAGCATTTGTAAGTTAGCAAGGAAAGAATGGACTATTCAAGAAAATGTTCTGGGAAAATAGGCCATCCGTTAGGAAAACGTAAGATGAGACCGTCCCACACAAACACCATTCACAAAAATAGATTCCAGTTGGATTAAAAACAACTTCTAAAAATATGAGGAAAAAATATAGGAGAATATTTTTATAACTTTGGGGGTAGAGAAGGCTTTTTTTTTAACATCTTTATTGGAGTATAATGGCTTTACAATGGTGTGTTAGTTTCTGCTTTATAAC
>NC_041234.1:93026116-93026922 GCF_002837175.3 Physeter macrocephalus | reverse complement strand
TCTCCCTCCCTCCCACCCTCCCTATCCCACCCCTCTAGGTGGTCACAAAGCACCGAGCTGATCTCCCTGGGCTATGCGACCGCTTCCCACTAGCTATCTATTTTACGTTTGGTAGTGTACATATGTCCATGCCTCTCTCTTACTTTGTCAGAGCTTACCCTTCCCCCTCCCCCTATCCTCAAGTCCATTCTCTAGTAGGTCTGTGTCTTTATTCCCATCTTGCTCCTAGGTTCTTCATGACCTTTTTTTTTCTTTTCTTAGATTCCATATGTACGTGTTAGCATATGGTATTTGTTTTTCTCTTTCTGACTTACTTCACTTTGTATGACAGACTTTGAGTCCATCCACCTCACTACAAATAACTCAGTTTCGTTTCTTTTTATGGCTGAGTAATATTCCATTGTATATATGTGCCACATTTTCTTTATCCATTCATCTGTCGATGGACACTTAGGTTGCTTCCATGTCCTGGCTATTGTAAATAGAGCTGCCATTCCCACCAACAGTGCAAGAGGGTTCCCTTTTCTCCACACCCTCTCCAGCATTTATTGTTTGTAGATTTTTTGATGATGGCCATTCTGACCGGTGTGAGATGATACCTCATTGTAGTTTTGATTTGCATTTCTTTAATTATAATGATGTTGAGCATTCTTTCATATGTTCGTTGGCAATCTGTATATCTTCTTTGGAGAAATGTCTATTTAGGTCTTCTGCCCATTTTTGGATTGGGTTGTTTGTTTTTTTGATACTGAGCTGCATGAGCTGCTTGTAAATTTGGAGATTAATCCTTTGTCAGTTGCTTCATT
>NC_041234.1:93014436-93025239 GCF_002837175.3 Physeter macrocephalus | reverse complement strand
TAAATGGGAGTGTTTCCTTAATTTCTCTTTCAGATTTTTCATCATTAGTGTATAGGAATGCAAGAGATTTCTGTGCATTAATTTTGTATTCTGCTACTTCACCAAATTCATTGATTAGCTCTAGTAGTTTTCTGGTAGCATCTTGAGGATGCTCAGTGTATAGTATCGTGTCATTTGCAAACAGTGACAGCTTTACTTCTTTTTCAATTTGGATTCCTTTTATTTCTTTTTCTTCTCTGATTACTGTGGTTAAAACTTCTAAAACTGTTGAATAATAGTGGTGACAGTGGACAACCTTGTCTTGTTCCTGATCCTGTAGGAAATGGTTTCAGTTTTTCACCATTGAGGAGGATGTTGGCTGTGAATTTTTCATATATGGCCTTTATTATGTTGATGAAAGTTCCCTATATGCCTACTTTCTGCAGGGTTTTTATCATAAATGGGTGTTGAATTTTGTCGAAAGCTTTCTCCGCATCAATTGAGATGATCGTATGGTTTTTCTCGTTCAATTTGTTAATATGGTGTATCACATTGATTGATTTGCAAATATTGAATCCTTGCATTCCTGGGATAAACCCCACTTGATCATGGTGTATGATCCTTTTAATGTGCTCTTGGATTCTGTTTGCTGGTATTTTGTTGAGGATTTTTGCATCTATGTTCATCAGTGATATTGGCCTGTAGTTTTCTTTCTTTGTGACATCTTTGTCTGGTTTTGGTATCAGGGTGATGGTGGCCTCGTAGAATGAGTTTGGGAGTGTTCCTCCCTCTGCTATATTTTGGAAGAGTTTGAGAAGGATAGGTGTTAGCTCTTCTCTAAATGTTTAATAGAATTTGCCTGTGAAGCCATCTGGTCCTGGGCTTTTGTTTGTTGGAAGATTTTTTTTTTAAATTTTTGGCTGCGTTGGGACTTCATTGCTGCGCACGGGCTTTATCTAGTTGTGGTGAGCGGGGGCTACTCTTTGTTGTGGTGCGTGGGGGCTACTCCTCCTTGCAGTGCGTGGGCTTCAGTAGTTGTGGCTCGCAGGCTCCAGAGCGCAGGCTCAGTAGTTGTGGCGCACGGGGATAGTTGCTCCGCGGCACGTGGGATCTTCCCGGACCAGGGCTCGAACCTGTGTCCCCTGCATTGGCAGGTGGATTCTTAACCACTGTGCCACCAGGGAAGTCCTGTTGGAAGATTTTTGTTTGTTTGTTTTGGTTTTTTTTTTTTTTTTTCACTTACCTTCTTTATACCACGCATTTTTACACTATTTTTCCATTTGGCACTCTCTCTCCTCCCTTCCATGGCACATACCCAAAACAGGTGTTTTAATTTCAAAATATGACATTCTCACTGTGCATCTTATAAACCCTTTCCTCTTTATAGGTACAAAACTATCCTTAGAGAGGCATCGATAATGGAACAGATATTCTAACTTTTTTGCTTAAATTCCATACTCCATGTATCTCATAATATGAGTCTGGCTAATGGTTTATCAATTTTTTTAATCTTCTCAAAGAACCAGCCAATTTTAGTTTTATTGGTCTTTGCTCTCATTTCCTTCATTTCTTTTTGATTTATTTCTGATCTGATCTTATGATTTCTTTCGTTCTGCTAACTTTGGGGTTATTTTGTTTCTTTTCCCTTTTTTTCTTGATGAGTCTGGCTAATGTTTTTTCCATTTTGTTTATCTTCTCAAAGAACCAGCTTTTAATTTTATTGATCTTTGCAGTCATTTCCTTCATTTCTTTTTCATTTATTTCTGGTCTGATTTTTATGATTTCTTTCCTTCTGCTAACTTTGGGGTTTTTTTTGTTCTTCTTTCTCTAATTGCTTTAGGTGTAAGGTCAGGTTGTTTATTTGAGATGATTCTTGTTTCTTAAGGTAGGATTGTATTGCTATAAACTTCTCTTTTAGAACTGCTCTTGCTGCATCCCATAGGTTTTCGGTCATTGTGTTTTCATTGTCATTTGTTTCTAGGTATTTTTTGATTTCCTCTTTGATTTCTTCAGTGATCTCTTGGTTATTAAGTAGTGTATTGTTTAGCCTCCATGTGTTTGTATTTTTTACAGATTTTTTCCTGTAATTGATATCTAGTCTTATAGCGTTGTGATCGGAAAAGATACTTGGTACGATTTCAATTTTCTTAAATTTACCAAGGCTTGATTTGTGACCCAAGATACGATGTATCCTGGAGAATGTTCCATGAGCAGTTGAGAAGAATGTGTATTCTGTTGTTTTTGGATGGAATGTCCTATAAATAGCAATTTAGTCCAATCTTATTTAATGTATCATTTAAAGCTTGTGTTTCCTTATTTATTTTCATTTTGGATGATCTGTCCATTGGTGAAAGTGGGGTGTTAAAGTCCTCTACTATCATTGTGTTACTGTCGATTTCCCCTTTTATGGCTGTTAGTATTTGCCTTATGTATTGAGGTGCTCCTATGTTGGGTGCATAAATATTTACAGTTGTTATATCTTCTTCTTGGATCAATCCCTTGATCATTATGTAGTGTCCTTCTTTGTCTCTGTAATAGTCTTTATTTTAAAGTCAATTTGTCTGATACGAGAATTGCTACTCCAGCTTTCTTTTGATTTCCATTTGCATGGAATATCTTTTTCCATCCCCTCGCTTTCAGGCTGTATGTGTCCCGAGGTCTGAAGTGGGTCTCTCGTAGACAGCATATATACGGGTCTTGTTCTTGTATCCATTCAGCCAGTCTTTGTCTTTTGGTTGGAGCATTTAATCCATGTACATTTAAGGTAATTATCGGTATGTATGTTCCTATTACCATTTTCTTAATTGTTTTGGGTTTGTTATTGTAGGTCTTTTCTTCTCTTGTGTTTCCTGCCTAGAGAAGTTCTTCTAGCATTTGTTGTAAAGCTGGTTTGGTGGTGCTGAATTCTCTTTGCTTTTGCTTGTCTGTAAAGGTTTTAATTTCTCCATCAAATCTGAATGAGGTCCTTGCTGGGTAGAGTAATCTTGGTTGTAGGTTTTTCTCTTTCATCACTTTAAATACGTCCTGCCTCTCCCTTCTGGCTTGCAGAGTTTCTGCTGAAAGATTAGTATGTGTCTTGGCATGTTTCTCCTTGGATTTATCCTGTATGGGACTCTCTGTGCTTCCTGGACTTGATTAACTATTTTCTTTCCCATATTAGGAAAGTTTTCAAGTATAATCTCTTCAAATATTTTCTCAGTCCCTTTCTTTTTCTCTTCTTCTTCTGGGACCCCTATCATTCAAATGCTGGTGCGTTTAATGTTGTCCCAGAGGTCTCTGAGACTGTCCTCAGGTCTTTTCATTCTTTTTTCTTTATTCTGTTCTGCAGTAGTTATTTCCACTATTTTATCTTCCAGGTCACTTATCCGTTCTTCTGCCTCAGTTATTCTGCTATTGAGATCCCTTAGAGAAGGCTTTTCTAATCATGACACAAAATCCAAAAGTCATAGAAGACTGACAGATTTAAATTTGTTAAAATTAAAAACAAAACAAAAACAAAACCTTTTTTCTTGTGGATGAAAAATGTCGCCTGCTTTTTCAGTAAACAAAGGATGTTGAGGCCATCAAGCCAGCAGCCACTGAGGCCACCTGCAACAGTGCACCCTAAAGGGGACTCAGAATGGATGGAGAAAAGCAGGATACTGGCCCTAGATAGTTAAGATGCCTGTCAAAGGCATGATTTCAATGAGCCCAGCCAGACTCTTGCCTCTTCCCATACATAGAAAAGTGCTACATTCATTAACTTGAGATGTCTGGTTTTCTTTAATTAACAGTAATCTTTTGATGTTCTGACTACCTGGTTTTTGTTGCAAAAAACCCTGTATATCCTGGCTCCTCCTTTACGTCTTTGGAGCAGTCCCTCAGAGCTCTCTGAGAAGCTGTCTTCTAGGCTTAAGTCCTCAGTTTTGTCCACCAAATAAAACATATTTCTCAACTTTTAGGCTGTGCCTTTTTTCAGTCAGTAGTCTATTGAAAGATACTATAAACAAAAGTAAAAACAAACTACAGATGAGGAGAAAATATTTGCAACCTGTATAGCAAAGGATTTTTCTAAAATGTAAAAAGAGCTTCTACAGTTCAATGAGAAATAAACAAGTAATTGACAGCAGGGGAGATGTAAATGGCCCATCAACATATGAAATGATTGTCATTCAACTTCATCAGTGAGTAGGGAAATGCAAAATGAAACAATGAAGTATTTTTTTCATCTATCAGATTTGCAAAAATAAAACATAAAAATATAATATCCATTAATACCAGGTAATTTTATTCATGTTGCTGGGAGTGTAAATTGATACAGATTTTGTAAAGGGAAAATTTGATGGTATCTGTTAAAATTTTAAATGTGAATATCTTATGATCCAGCAGGTCCACCTTTAGGAATATAGCCTAGAGAAACAACTGTACATGTTCATAAAAAGCATACAGAAATGATGTTCACTGCAGCATTGGTTATGGAATGAAAAAAAAATTTTAAAGTCTAAATTTCCACCAATAGGGCAACTAAATGAGCTGTAGTACAACCATACCATGGAACTGTATTTGGCAGTGTAAAAGAATGAGTTAGATTTCTATATACTTACATAAACATGTTGTTAAGTGAAAAGAGGAAGCTGAAGAATGATACACAGATCATGATGCCATTTGTATAAATCTGCCCCTTCCCAGTAAAACAAACATTTCTCTCTCTCTCTCTCTCTTTCTCTGTTTATAGAAGCAGAGAAAAAAGTCTGCAAGAATAATCAACAAACTAAAAATGGTAACTACTATTAGTAGTTATCTCTGAGGAGGGTAGATTAAGTACATGTATTGTTTGCATAATTAAAAATAAATTTTGGGGACTTCCCTGGTGGTGCAGTGGTTAAAAATCTGCCTGCCAATGTAAGGGACATGGGTTCGAGCCCTGGTCCGGGAAGATCCCACATGCCATGGAGCGACTAAGCCCGTGTGCCACAGCTACTGAGCCTGCGCTCTAGGGCCCGCACTCTGCAACAAGAGAAGCCACCACAATGCGAAGCCCGCTCACCGCAACGAAGAGTAGCCCCCGCTCACTGCAACTAGAGAAAGCCCGTGTGCAGCAATGAAGACCCAACGAAGCCAAAAAAATTTTTTTTAATTAATTAAAAATAAATAAAAAGAGTTGAAAAAATTTAAAAAGAAGCAGATAAAGTGGATATACACTGCTCCTTTAAAAAGCTTTTCTGAGCTGGGAAAAAGATAAAGCAGTGTCTAGAGGGAAGCAAGAAGGTCACAGGTGAGTTTTATGAGGATGGGAGAGATGACAAGGGCTTGAACAGGAGCAGAAGCTTCCAGGATGGAGAGGAGGGGGAAGATGTGAGAGAAATAGAAAATAGTAACCGATTGATGCGGGGGATATAGTTCAGTTTATAAAATACTAAATGCCTACTGTGTGCCAGGTACAGTGTGAGGTGCCAGGGCTACTGAGAAATAAGACACAGTCTCTAGTTAAGGAGCTTGTAGTTTAGTAGAGGGGGCAAATATGTATACAAACTCTACATAATGTGGTAAGTACAGTAACAGAGGTATGTGGAGGGGGCCTGTGGGAACAGGAATAGCAGCAATCGAGCCTGGTGGTGGGAGTATAGGGTGAAGGTTGCTGAAAGGGGAGAGGAGGTGATCAGGAATGACTGCACTAAGTCTTGAAATCTTGCAGGATGAGTACAAGGTAGTGAACTGGCTTAGAGTGGGTATGCAGTACACATTTGTTGAATGAATGAATGATATATACATTGATGGGAAAAAGAAAATAAACACCTCTAACTTTTCTTCATTTAAAACCAAAAGTATCCAAAACCAAAAGTAACTCACAGACAGAGAAAACAAACTTATGGTTACCAAAGGGGGAAGCGGGGGAGGGATAAATTAGGAGGTTGGGATTAACAGATACACACTAGTATAGACAAAATAAACAACAAGGACCTACTGTATGGCACAGGGAACTATGTTCAATATCTTGTAATAACCTATAATGGAAAAGAATCTGAAAAAGAAGATATACACTATAACTGAATCACTTTGCTGTACACCTGAAACTAACACAACATTGTAGATCAACTATACTTCAAACAACAACAACAAAAACCCCAAAGTATCCATTGAAGGTTTCAACTAGGATGCTGGTGAGGGTGGAAAACAGTCTACAGTATGTTGAGGAATGAACGAGAAGTAAAAATAAATAAATGAGTAGATTATTCTTTCAAAAAAAAATCTCCATCCATGCATTAAATGTTTATTGGGCATCTATTATATGCCATACCCTGTGGTAGGTGCAGAAAAGAAACTTGACTGATAAGGGAAGAAAAGACACAGGGCAGTAGTTGGGGAGAAATGTGTGGTTGAGGAGGACTGGGCTGTGGAAAGATCTGTTTTTTTTTTTTTTTTTTTTTCTCTCCCGGTACGCAGGCCTCTCACTGCTGTGGCCTCTCCCGTTGCGGAGCACAGGCTCCGGACGCGCAGGCTCAGCGGCCATGGCTCACGGGCCCAGCCGCTCCGCGGCACGTGGGATCTTCCCGGACCGGGTCACGAACCCGTGTCCCCTGCATCGGCAGACGGACTCTCAACCACTGCGCCACCAGGGAAGCCCGATCTTTTTGTTTTTTGAGATGAGGGAAGACTTAAGCCTATTTATAGGTTGCGGGGAGGGAGTAGTCAGTGGTAGGTGAGGAGCTGATAGATGAAGCCAGGTACTCAAAGAGCCTGAAAGGAATAAGATCAAGTACACAAGGGGCGGTGGACCTTGAACAGGATGAGGGACCCTTCATCCTCAGAGACCAGAGGGGAACAGGGAAGGGGAGGGAGTGAGGTGGGTTGGGGTAGTGTGAGCCTGGTGACCTTGATTTTGTTAATAAAGTAGAAGGTAATACTGTCTTGTGAGAGGGAAGGGGTCATGAATAAGTTCTGGAGCTTGAGAAAAGTGTTGAAAGTTTGGCACGGTCAATGAAAGCAGTAGGAAGGGAGCCAATCAAGGCCGGGCAAAAGGATTGTCATGTTGTTTTAAAGGCCTATATGAGGTTGGCGGCCAGGAATTTGGGTGCCAAGACCCAAAGTTTTTTTTTGTTTGTTTGTTCAATATTTATTTATTTTGGCAGCGTCGGGTTTTAGTTGTGGCATGCAGGATCTTCAGTTGTGGCGTGCACGTGGGATCTAGTTCCCTGACCAGGGATCGAACCCGGGCCCCCTGCATTGGGAGCGCAGTCTTACCCACTGGACCACCAGGGAAGTCCCCAAGACCCAAAGTTTTTTTGTTTGTTTGTTTGTTCAATACTTATTTATTTTGGCAGCGTCGGGTTTTAGTTGTGGCATGCAGGATCTTCAGTTGTGGCGTGCACGTGGGATCTAGTTCCCTGACCAGGGATCGAACCCGGGCCCCCTGCATTGGGAGCGCAGTCTTACCCACTGGACCACCAGGGAAGTCCCCAAGACCCAAAGTTTTTTTGTTTGTTTGTTTGTTCAATACTTATTTATTTTGGCAGCGTCGGGTTTTAGTTGTGGCATGCAGGATCTTCAGTTGTGGCGTGCACGTGGGATCTAGTTCCCTGACCGGGGATCGAACCCGGGCCCCCTGCATTGGGAGCGCAGAGTCTTACCCACTGGACCACCAGGAAAGTCCCTGTTTTGTAGAAGGAGCTGGAGGTTGGTGAAGTTGAGGCGATCAAGGAATAAAGAGGCTGAAGGTTGATGGCCTGTCCGCAAGCACATTGCAGTCACCCAGAACAGGGAGAAAGACGGGGTCAGGCACCACCAGAAGAGGATGGAACAGGCCTCAAACGGAGAAAGTTGTTTTACACTGACGTAGAGGAGTAACGCCCTAGAAGTGGTGCTGAGGGGCTACCTGAATGCCCACACACTGAGCCCAATGTACACAGGTTGTGGGAGAATAAGAAGCCTACACAGGGACTTCCCTGGTGGCGCAGTGGTTGAGAATCCGCCTGCCAATGTAGGGGACGTGGGTTCGATCCCTGGTCCGGGAAGGTCCCACATGCTGTGGAGCAACTAAGCCCGTGCACCACAGCTGCTGAGCCTGCACTCTAGAGCCCGCGAGCCACAACTACTTAGCCCGCGAGCCACAACTACTTAGCCTGTGTGCCACAACTACTGAGCCAGCACGCCACAACTACTGAAGCCCACGCACCTAGAGCCCGTGCTCCACAACAAGAGAAACCACTGCAATGAGAAGCCCGCGCACTGCAACGAAGAGTAGCCCCCGCTCGCCACAACTAGAGAAAGCCCAAATGCAGCAACAAAGACCCAACACAGCCAAAAAAAAAAAAAGAAGCCTACATAGGAGGGGGCTGCCAGACAATGGGGTCCTCAGGGTTGCAGGGTCCTCGGGGGAGAATTAGGTTACCTGTAGCGTGAAGAGGTAAGGCAAGTTCTGTGAAGAGGAAGATGATATAGGCCAGCACTTCTCAAACTTTAAAGTTGCATACAAGCCCCTGAGGCTCTTAATAAGATGTAGATTCTGATCCTCTAGGTCTGGGTTGGGGACTGGAGAGTCTGGATTTCTAACAAGCTTTCAGGTGACCATAGTGCTGCCGGTTCAAGGACCACACTCTTGAGTGGCAAAGATGTAGGCAATTTTGTTGACCATGGTTCAGGGGTTTCAGAGGGCACAGTGGACATGTTTTTGAGGGATGATGAGTCCATGAGGAGAGAGTGGAATAGCAGTGAGCATAGAGGGAAGAGGTGACTGGAAGGATGGAGTAGATTAGCTGTTGTCACTCTGGGCACTGTTCCAGTAGACCTGACCTTATGGTATCTTGGCTTTGATGCCTGAGATGGTGCTGTTCAAGTATAATGTCTGTGACCAGGCCTTCTGGGTTTCCAGCAGGGGGGCTTGTGACAGCTGCGTTTGCACTGAGAGGACTGACACGTGGGAGAAGCAGACTGCGATGACTTCCGGGGGTCTAGGAAGCGGATAGGAGATAGTGATAACTGAGGCCATGGGAGTGACCAGGACCACGCAGGGCTAACGGGCATGTGATGTGTAGAATGGCAACAAAAGATGGTCCAGGATGGAACTTCAGAGATGAGCCAACAATTTAAGCTAAGGCAAGTGAGAAAGAAGAGTTATTATAGAGGTAGGAGCTAATGGTGGCAGTCAAGCCAGGGGACAGTGTTTCAAAAAAGGACTGGTCAACATTATCAAGAAAGATGACAATTGAAAAGTATTCATTGAAAGGTAAAATTACTATTTTTCCATAATATCTCTGTCTAGGAAACCCAAAATAATCAACTGAAAGACGATTCTAATGGATAATAGTTCTGCAAGGTAGACAATTTCAAAATAAACATGCATAAAACCATAGACTTCTTACCACCTGACAATAACCAAATAGAAAACATTATGGAACAGAAAACCCTTTTCACGGTTAAAAAAAAAAGACCTTACTATATCCTACCCACAAGACCCTATGTGATCTGTCCCCTGCTACCTTGCTTGTTTCATCTCTTATTATTCTTGTATTTCTTGAGGTGAAATTCACATAACATAAAATTACTCTTTTAAAGTGAGCAATTCAGTGGCATTTAATAAATTCACAGTGTTGTGCAACCACCACCTCTGTTTAGTCCCCAGACATTCTCATCACCCTAAAAGGAAACACATTAAACAATAACTTCCCATTTCCCTCTCCCCTCAGCCCCCAGTAAGTAACCATTATTCTGTTTTCTGTTTCTGTGAATTTGACTATTCTAGGTACCTCACAGAAGTGGAACCATATACTCTTTGTCCTTTTGTGTGTGGCTTCTTTCACTTAGCATGATGTTTTCAAGGTCCATCCATGTGGCAGCATGTATCTGAATTTTCTTCCTTTTCATGGCTGAGTAATACTCCATTGTATGACATTCCACACTTTATCAGTTGATGGACGTTTGAGTTGTTTGCACCTTTGGGCAATTGTGAATAGGTTATTGTTCTTCCTTCTTTCACTAATTCTACTTCTCAAACTGGTCAAGCTTGTTTCTGCCTTAGGACAATTACATTTGTTATTTCCTCCACCTGGAATGCTCTTCTCCCAGATTCTCCATGACTGTCATTCTCATCCTTGCAGCTCAAATGCCACATCCTCAGAGAAGCCTTCCCTGCTCACTGAATTTAAAGTAGCTGAACCCTCAGCCATTTTTTATCCCATTATCCTATTTTATTGTCTTCATAGTACTTATCATTGTCTGAAATGAATAAGAAATAGTGTCTAGACCAGGGCTTGTTTTGTGCCTTTGGCCCCTTAACCAAACAGTGAGGCGTATGGGCTCAGAATAACATTTTTACATGCCTAAAATACATCAATTATACCAAAAAGTAGTTACCAAAATATTTTTAAATTGTGATATAGTAATCTGTGTGCTTCTCTTTTAATCCCTGAAATAACAATATCTATATGCAGGTCTAATAACTATTATACTTTAGAAGTTGTGATGATTATAAATGCTATTGTGAGATATTTGCAATAACTGTAATAGGAAACAAAAAATACTGGTGATTTCTATTGGTTATGAAATCACAGGCACTGCTGAAGTGACTGCAGATTGTTACCTACTTTTGTACCTGAAGAAACTCTAAACTTCGGTTAGAGCTTAGTGAAAAAGATGTGATTTTTTTTTTCCTATCCAAGTTCATGGATCCTATGAATTCTATGCATAGACCCCTTGGAGGTCTGTGGACCCCGGTTAAGAATTCCTACCCTGAGGGCTTCCCTGGTGGCGCAGTGGTTGGGAGTCCGCCTGCCGATGCAGGGGACACGGGTTCGTGCCCCGATCCGGGAAGATCCCACATGCCGCGGAGCAGCTGGGCCCGTGAGCCAT
>NC_041234.1:93012465-93014345 GCF_002837175.3 Physeter macrocephalus | reverse complement strand
CCCCACATGCCGCGGAGCGGCTGGGCCCGTGAGCCATGGCCGCTGAGCCTGCGCGTCCGGAGCCTGTGCTCCGCAACGGGAGAGGCCACAACAGTGAGAGGCCCGCGTACCACAAAAAAAAAAGAATTCCTACCCTGAAAAGTAAAAGATAAACGGTAGTGAGGAAGAGGGGTAGAGTATATCGAAGCTGGGTTTTGTAGGAGATGGAAGAGATCATAGTAAGCCAGGGAAAATGGGCTGGAAAAAAGCTTGCCTTTGGGTGTGAGGGATGTAGAAATTTCCAGCTGAGAAGGATATGAGGGAAGCAGCGTCTCTGAAGCGGGGGGAGTCAGGTGTCATTTAGAGGAAGGGAGCATTTTACGAGGAGGTTGCCTATAGGAGTAAGGGATTTTTGTTTACCATGGGCTGGAGTCCAGTGAGCATGACAGAGTGGGATGGGGGAGATGGCCACCGAGGGAAGATGAGCCATTGGGAGCAGGGCTGGGACCCTTACTATATTCCAGATACCATGCCGGACACTGAGAATATAAAGATGAATAATACTCTAGTTGTGGGACTTCCCTGGTGGCGCAGTGGTTAAGAATCTGCCTGCCAGTGCAGGGGACACAGGTTTGATCCCTGGTCCAGGAAGATCCCACACACTGCGGAGCAACTGAGCCCCTGTGCCACAACTACTGAGCCTGCGCTCTAGAGCCTGCTAGCCACGACTACTGAAGTCCGTGCGCCTAGAGCCCATGTCCCGCAACAAGAGAAGCCACCCCAATGAGAAGCCCACATACTGCAACGAAGAGTAGCTCCCGCTCACCACAACTATAGAGAAAAGCCCGCGCACAGCAATGAAGACCCAACGCAGCCAGAAAATAAATTTTTAAAAAAAGACTCTAGTTATAAGATAAATACGAGGGATGTAATGTACAACATAATAAATAATTAACAGGGCTGTATGTTATATATGAAAGTTAAGAGACTTAATCCTGAATTCTCATCAAAAGGGACAATTTTTTTGTATTTCTTTAATTTTGTACCTATACGAGATGATGGATGTTCACTAAAGTTATTGTGATAATCACATCATGATGTAAATCATTCTGCTGTACACCTTAAACTTATACAGTGCTGTATGTCACTTGTATCTCAATAAAACTGGGAGCAGAAACAAAAGAAAATGCAGGAAGAAGGGGAAAAATGAATAAGACAAAGATGAGTCATCCATTTAGGGTTAGTCTAAACCAAATACTGTTGGTTGACTGGCTGCTTTGGCTGGTCTGACGATGCATCTCTTCAGAGACCCTAAGAGCCAGAGGCATTAGCAGAAAGATAGGCTCAGGGTATCACTAGAGATTCAGGGGAAAAAAAGCTAAAAATGCATTGTTTTCTTTCCTCCTTTGATCCCTTTTGTAGAGAAAAAAAAAAAATGAAGTAAAAAAGTTATGTAATGGAGGGAAAAAAATGTAGCAGTGCCATAATTAGATCACTCAAGTGAGCCTGTCACCTCTGAAAATTAACTGGATAAACCTAAGGGATGTATCCCTCCGCCCCCACTCCTAATTCTTCAGGAACCTTCTAAGGATCTCTGCAACCAACAGATTCTTTGATGCTCTTACACTTCAGAACAATGTTTGGCTCATAGGGGTCAAAGGAAAAAGAAAGGACTATATTTTTAGATTTTTCTCTGGAGCTCCAGAGGTACCCAGCATCTGGCTCTCTCTGTATGTAGCTCTCAGAATCTAGAATTCTGTGATTCTTTTTTTTTTTTTTTTTGCGGTATGCAGGCCTCTCACTGCTGTGGCCTCTCCCGTTGCGGAGCACAGGCTCCGGACGCGCAGGCTCAGCGGCCATGGCTCACGGGCCCAGCCGCTCCGCGGCATGTGGGATCTTCC
>NC_041234.1:93010456-93012431 GCF_002837175.3 Physeter macrocephalus | reverse complement strand
GTGGGATCCTCCCGGACCGGGGCACGAACCCGCGTCCCCCGCATCGGCAGGCGGACTCTCAACCACTGCGCCACCAGGGAAGCCCTGTGATTCTTTTTAAAAAAGCTCTTTTGCCTTCTCTGCTAGGGGGATCTTTCAAAAAGGCTCAGGGTGGGAGCTGCTGTTCCCTTCCCACAGTGGTCTCTGCAGACTCCCTGTCCCAGGCCGGATGAGAAACCTCTTCCAGCTTGAAGGGAGAAGCCCTGGAGGGAGGGGCAGTGGACAGACAGGGAGATGAGAACAGGGTGGAGGCTAAGATGACCTAGCTAGAGCAGGAAGAGGCTGCAGGGGCGGCAGGAATGGCCTGGGAGAGAACAGAGAAGCTTCCCAGGACACAGAGGAGCAGAGGACTGACTCTCGGCTAAGACTCCTGGCAAGACTCGGAGCCACACGGGGGCACTGTGCCTGGAGACTCAGTGAGCTGGGGGTGGGGCGTGCGGCTGTGTGTGTGTGTTTGTGTGTGTGCGCGCGCGCACATGTGTTAAGGTTGTGCAGGCGGGACTATCTTTACCAAATTTTGTCTGAATACGTAGATTTTAAAGTCACAACCTTAGAGGAAATGAGAACTGGAAAAATATCTGGACCTTAGGGGAGCCAAGTGGGGAGCGCCTCGAACTCAGGAAGATTGAGCAAAACCCAGTGTGTTCTGGAAGATTCCCCAGCAATGGGTCAAGGAGAGGTCCTGACCACCACTGGGTACCAGCTTGAGTATTAGGCACTGCGGGGGAGACACAGGAAGCGGAGACATGAGCCCAGCCTGGTGTGCGATCAGCCCATCCATAGATACTGCCAGTGGGCTCCACACTGCATCGGGGCCCCATGGGGGCAGAGAAGGGCCCTTCACTGTCCCCGCCCTTCACAAGGACACAGTCTATTTGAGGGAACACTAATTCTTGTGAAGCAACAGTAAGCGATCCAATAGCATAATTCTTTTTTACACTCCTGGGTCACAGAAGGGATTTCTGGCATAACTGGGGAATTGTGGAGGAGATGGGCATCCATCCGAGCCCTGAGGCCTGGGAGAGCAGGATCGGGATGAGAAGAGAGAGATGCACATTCTAGAGAGAAAGCGCACTGATGGGCATATGGTTGGCTCATGTGGGGACCAAAGAGGTGGCCAGTCCGACGGAGTTGGAGGCCCACTGAGAGGAGATGGAGAAATCCAGCTGGATGGGGAGAGTCAGATCACCAAGGACATTTTCAACTTCTAAAAGAGTTTCAAAGCCTGTCAAAATCCAGGTTTTTCAAGTGGTCTGGCCATTCCCCTACTCTCTCCTTTAGCTACAAGCCCATTGTGGAATTCATCGACGCCCAATTTGAGGCGTACCTGCAGGAGGAGCTGAAGATTCGCAGGGTACTGCACACCTACCATGATTCCCGCATCCACGCCTGCTTGTACTTCATCGCCCCCACGGGTCATTCCTTGAAGTCTCTGGACCTAGTGACGATGAAGAAGCTGGACAGTAAGGTACCGAGGCCTGGGAGGCAGGGACGAGGGCAGGCGGGAGGGGAGGCAGGGCAAGCTGGGCTCCCTGCTGCTAGTCTCTTGTGCAGTGCAGATGCCAGAGCTCAGGAGAGGTTTTGTGGCATCCTCATCCTCCCCTTCATTCCCTGTCCCTCCATAAAGATGGTGTTCATTGATCCAGCACCTGAGTTGTATGCTTTGTGATGTTTTCCCAGCATTGGGCATGAGTCTTCCCTGAGCTGTCTTTCTGCCCTGATACCTCTTGGGAATAAAGGTGGATGCGAGCAAGATGGCTGTCTGGGTCTAGGGCCTTAGGCTTTGGCGATGCAAAGGTGTTTTTCCTTTGTCCTGATGTTAACTGACCTTTACTAGAATCAAACATGCAAACTTGACTTCAAAAGTTACTATTCTTGGGCTTCCCTGGTGGCGCAGTGGTTGAGAGTCCGCCTGCCGATGCAGGGGACGCGGGTT
>NC_041234.1:92994606-93010445 GCF_002837175.3 Physeter macrocephalus | reverse complement strand
CCCACATGCCGCGGAGCGGCTGGGCCCGTGAGCCATGGCCGCTGAGCCTGCGCGTCCGGAGCCTGTGCTCCGCAACGGGAGAGGCCACGACAGTGAGAGGCCCGCGTACCAAAAAAAAAAAAAAAAAAGTTACTATTCTTATTGTCAATAATAATTTTATCATAGCAGCCAACATCTGTTAAACCCTTATTATATGTCGCCACTGTAAAAGAACTGTAAAAGAACCTCATGGGGTATCTCATTGAATCCTCACAACAACTCGGTAAGGCAAACACTATCATTACCTCCCATTTTATAGAAGAGGAAACTGAGGCTCTAAGAGGTTAAGTGACATGCCCATTGTCATATAGCCAGCTCCTGGCAGAGCCTAGATTTGAACTCAGATCTGTGGCACCAGGTTATACTGCCTCCATACCCAAGGCAGATGGCTGTGGGAATCAGGCACATCCTGCTTTAAGATAAACTGAAAAATGCAAGTCCCACATCGGATATAAATTAGACAGTGATTCTTCATGTTAAAGGATTAGTGGCTGTGCGAAAGAGTCGACCACAGGATTCTTTAAAAAGCCTAATTACTAGTATGTTTCCTCTCCTAACATTTCATATGTGTCTGGCACTGTGATGAGTACTTTATAGGCATTGTTTTTATTTCCTCCTTCCAATAATCCAGTGTGGTGGGTACTATTATTATCCCCATTTTACACAGGAGGAGACTGAGGCACAGTCAAGTAGCTTGCTCCAGGTCAGACAACTTGTAATGGGTCTGGGATTCAGACCGAGCTCTCTCCGACTCCAGGGAATTTATTTTAGAAAAAAAATCTATTTGATACGCAGTTGTTTAGTAGCACATTCACTATAAAAACGGAGTTTCAGCTAGCATCAAAATAGGAGCAGTTTTTCGTTTTTCACAGCAGTGAGTTCACTGCCCGCGAGTAACGGGCCACTTGGGAAATGTCGCCACATCCCACATGTCTTGAAGAGGCAGCAGAGTGATGCGGCTGGCGGCCTGGCGGAGGAGCTGAGTTAGGTAGGCCTGGGTTTATAGTGTGCCAGTGGGGGACGTGGCGAAAAGTGTTGCCACCTTGCCAAGGGCTTCGAGCCCCACGCCCCAAGACTTTAAGGGAGGTGCCTCCAAGGTGTCCAGTGTTTCTTTGACCAGCACCTGAAGCTGCAGTGTCAGCCTTGGGAGGCGCTCCTGAGGCAAAGAGCAAAGGAGGTGAGATTTGTCTTAAGTCTAGAGCTCTTTTCAGGGCCCAAGTACCATCCATGCCAGCCCATTGGAGTCTGCTGGCAGCACCAGCTGTGCTTTCTGTGTGAACTTGAGCTTAGCTGTGTTCTGTCTCACTCAGGCATGTAAGTTTCTTTACCCTCCAGCAGTAAAAGCCTTGTCACTTCTTGGAGGTATTTCAAGGATTGAGGTTCAGGTGGATTGAACTTTGGGGTAGCATTAGTCCTTTCTCTTGCTGTCCAAAATTGGGCATTTGTACCTGCTTTCTTTATGCAGAAATTAATCATGAGATTCCGGCAGTATAACTCTTTTTGGCTAAGTCTCAGATCACATTGGTAATACAGGGTCGTCTTCACGTAAGTGGGTTGGTTCATCAGTGTTTGCTGCCAGAAAGGGCCAGGTGTGCATCTTCACAGAGCCCTGCCCTTCTTCCCTTCGCATGTGGGTTCCTTTCATGCTGGCTGGGGCTAGCCTGCACCGATGGGTTGGGACAACTGACTGTTAGCAAGGAGTTGCCACCTCTCCCCTTGTCCACTGTCATCTTTCTGCTTCAGATCACCCCAGCAGTGACCTTGATATTAAGATATCACATAGCTCATCAATTTGGATCTGGGCTGGCAGGTTAAGACTGTGGACTCAGGCATAAGGCTAAGCTTGGATCTGGATCCCAGTTCTGTTACTTAGCTGCTCTGTGGCCTTGGACAAGCTACTTAGCCTCTCTGTGCCTCAGTTTCTCATTGTGGTACTAATACCTCCTGGGAGGGTTTTTTGTCAGGGTTTAATGGTGTGAATCCTTGTAAAGCACTTAGTTCAGTGCCCAGCAAACAGTAAGCACTCATTGTCATATATTATTTTGCTGTTTGGCAAATTACCACCCATGATGCCACTTTGCTCCTCCCTTCCCTAGGTAAACATCATCCCCATCATTGCCAAATCAGATGCCATTTCTAAGAGTGAGCTAACCAAGTTCAAAATCAAAATCACCAGCGAGCTTGTCAGCAACGGAGTCCAGATCTACCAGTTCCCTACAGATGATGAGTTGGTGGCAGAGATCAACGGAACCATGAACGTGAGTGAGAGCACAGGCCTTCAACTTTCTGGCCATTTGCTCTTTTTTTTAATTTTTAATTTTATTTTTTGCGCTACGCGGGCCTCTCTCTCACTGTTGTGGCCTCTCCCGTCGCGGAGCACAGGCTCCGGACGCGCAGGCTCAGCGGCCGTGGCTCACGGGCCCAGCCGCTCCGCGGCACGTGGGATCTTCCCAGACCAGGGCACGAACCCGTGTCCCCTGCATCGGCAGGCGGACTCCCAACCACTGCGCCACCAGGGAAGCCCTGGCCATTTGCTCTTAATCATGATTATTTTATCAAATAGCAGTCAAACATCACCATCCATCTTAGGGTAGTCAACTTTCATTATCCAAGTCTCAGGTATTTGTGAGAAAGAATCCAGAAGCAAACAGCTCCTCTCTCCTCAGAGATGTAGAGATTAATAGCCAGAGACTGAGGGAGGGAAAGACTGACTCCAGGGGATTCAGACCTCTCCTTCCACCCTCCTCTCTGATGCCACACTGGTCTAGGCCAGGCAGCCCCCATGGGACTGCCGGAAAGGCAAACGGTCTTTGTCTCTGACCAATTGATGCGGCGAAAGAAGGCAAGGCTGAAAAAATTGGCTGGCTTCGGAGACTCGAGGCTAATCTGTACTCAGATAATCAAGGCCTTTGCCCCTGGGAGAAAAAATGACATGTAGCCTCCACTTTTTCTGGTGACTAGAGAAATGTTATTTTTAAATTTCAGGGTTATGCTTTGCTTTATTGAGTGTGAATGAATTGAAGGAAAAAAAAAAAAACACAACCAGCCACTTGCCATCTTTCCTCTCACTCCCCCACTCCCCCTACTAGAGGAATGAGTAATGAAGAAGGCAGGGAGTCAGACAGCTCCTCGTGCTTCTTTCCAATGTGTTGATGCTGTTGCTGCGAAATCTTCAATGTTGTGATTTCAAGGAGACAGATAATAGCTTGCAGAAAGCCTCTGCTTTGGGAACAGATTTCTTTTTCTCTGTTGAGAGGCATCAGTTTTTCCTAATGACATAATGCCTGGGTATAGCCAGACTCAGGAAAGCCTTGTAATAAAAGCCATTTTTAGAAAACTTTCCTGCTGCCGCCACCCCCTAAGTTATCATTAGATCATCAGCCGCCGCCTCCTATGAATCGGCCAACAAATTAGCATGGCGGGGCAGCAAGTCACTGTCTCGCCTGACTTCCTGCCCATCAATACACCCGAGATATGTTTGTGATGAGAGGTCCCTCATCATCTTTGACACAAATCTGGCCCAAGGGTAGAGCTGTGTGGATTGTGGGAGGTGGAGTTGTAGCCTCTCTGACCGGTCATGAGCGTTAAAAAACTTAAAAAAAAAAAAAAAAAGATTAGTGCTTATCCTCTCCAGCGGTCAGGGCATTTTGATGGAAACTAGCTTCTGTCATGATGAGAAAACCTGAAAGGGTGCCTAGTCTGCAAGAAAATTGGAGCCTAGAGAGAAGCGTCACCAGGCACTGATGTCTGGAAGCGCCTAGTCACCTCAGAACGTCAGGCCCCATAGATACCTTTTGAACGTGGATTCCATAAGTCACTAGGCAGCTTTCAGGCTTGCGGTTTGCTTTGCTAAGGACAGATAGGGGCGAAGAGTCCTCAGCAATCTCAGGGCATCACACAAAACGACCTCTGGCTGCATTGTGGGTCAGGAGTGGCAATCACTTTGGGCTCTGCTCTCGACTTAGCTCTGGGCCCTTGCTTGAAGCTCGGGCAGCCTTGGCCTCAAGGTCAGAAACTTCCCGTGCTACGAAGCAGCAGTCCTCAACCATGCTTTTTTGGCTGTGAAGGGGTTCTGGGTCCTTTCTTCCATTAGTCCTGTGTTTCACCTTGAAAAACTAAATTTGAGTGGATTCCGACTTATCCCTGTAAGAGCATCACTCAGCACTCATTCCCTTGCGTTCCCCCAGGCTTTTCTGAGGGGGAAAGACGGGTGGCTCACAGCTAGTGTGCCTGAACTGGGCATGTGCATGGGAGGGGGCGTGCATGTGAACGCTGTGTGTTACATGTGGTGTGATGGGGAAAGGGTGGGGAGTTGCTGCTATAAAATATATACACAGGATTGCTGAGCCTGTCTGCCACTTGGAGCAACTGTGTCAAACTGGCTCTTCGGACAAGCCGTGCATATGAAGCTGCATCATCAGAGAGCCGGGCTTGGCTGGTAGGAGGAATGGGTGCTGGCCTTTCAATTCTGAATTTGACTCCAGCCTCACAGCCTCGGCCACCCCAGCCAATTGTCATGGGAACTGGATTGGAAGAGTGGAAGAAGCCTCTTGCCCAAGTGCAGAAGAGCCGCCAGTCATCCTGCAGCTCCCCACTAGGGATTTTCATGGCAGGAAATGAGAGTCGTGAGGTCTAGCCTCCCCCTGGGCTTCTGGGTGGCTCTGAAAACCCTTATTTCAGCTTGAGGGGAAAGAGAAGGGAGGGAGAGGTCTTGTCGCTTGCTCCTTTCCACCTATGCTCTGAGAGCTCTCAAGGTTGTAGACGTTAATGCTTAAAATTGCTATGTGGTTTAAATCGAAAGTTGTTCTTTGAATGGTTCAAACCATGGCCGGGGACCAGGGACTAGGCCCAGTTACTCGACTCGGCTCAGTCAGTTGGCTGCCCGTGAGGTCTTGGGTTTGACCCTCGCAAAGGCATTTGGGCCCAGTGAGAGCGCATGGGTGACCCGGAGGGTCACAGGGAGACCCACGGGCACAAGCCTGTCTCCTCCTGAGGCAGCAGTGCCGTTTCCATTGTTGGCACGTACTTTTGTGGGAATCACCGCCAAGGGTTGACTTGAGAGAATCAGACAATTCTCGGTCACTGGTAGGAGCCTAGAATGGAGGCCAGCGTAACTGGCAGCACGACTGGGAAATACTGTCCCGCTGGGAGGAAACCACACCCCCTCGGGATATTATCAGATGAGAGATAAACGGTGGTCCTGACATTCTGTTTCACGAGGCTTAGGGGGATGGTCATGCCAGTTGGATCATCAAACACTTTAAAATGTACCGAGAGGAATTTAAGGTACATATGAGGCTGCAAAGGTAGTGAGTCTGGGAACAGACTCCCAGGAGGAGGCTTGGGACTATCTCCTGGTGGAGTTTTCTGAGACGGGCATCCGAGGTCTCTTGGGCGAGAGAGGGTAACATGGAGTCCCCTTAGGAACCTGTCCAGGTTTCAGCAGCTGCGCCGTCTTGCATCTACCCTCTCCTCCCTGGGCCCACACATACAAAGTATCAGCCCTGGGGGTGGGGTTGGTTGGAGGGTTTACCTTCTCCCTGCTCTGCTCGACTCTGTTCTGGTTTTCAGAGCCATCAGTCTCTCAAGAGCAGCAGAAAGAGGGCCAGAGCTGGCCTCATGATTTCCCGTCTTTCATGGTCAAAGCTGAGCTGACTTCCCAGCCCTGGGTGGTTGGGAGAGGCTGGCAGCTACAGCGCGGTGTCCTCACTGCTCCCTGGGAAGATCTAGGCACGGGACTTAGGGACCTGGGCAACTCGGTTAACTTTTCTGTGCACCAGTTTTCCAAATCGCGAATGGGGCTTATACTAACTGCCCTGTAAGCCTGTTGTAGAATCAAATGAAATCTGCCTGGGAGCACTCGGAAATGAACAGACTTTGATGCCAGTTGCAAAGGAGTGTGTGTGGGAGGCCTCGGGAGCCCTCTGAAGCTGCCGTGGCAGGGGCTGTGTGTTTTAGAGCGGGGAGGGATAAAATGACAGCAGTTTAAGGAGGAGGGAAAGCAAGTGACCCCGGCATTCGAACTAACAATGTCTTTTGGAGATCAAAATAACAGACCCAAGGGAATACTGACATTTTTTAATGCCTTTATTCTCTTCTTGGATTTTTTTTTTTTCTTTTTTTGCTCTTAAGCCCAGAGAAGTACTTCCCACTTCACATGCCCTCGTCCTCCATCACTTTCAGCCGAGAGCCCAGGATGCGTGAGAATGATGCAACATCTCCTCCCTCGGTCTAGCCCTCTGCCATGGCTGCCCCTTCGTGTGACTGAAGCTTTGGACTCTGTGCAGGAGGGGCAGCCTTTTCCTTGAGAGTGTTTGGGGGTGGATTTGAGGCTCCCGACATGTCTTGGGTCTCTGAGGGGGAATGAATTGTGTCCAGATGGCCCCCCTGCAAAGCCAGCTGGCAGAGGTCACAGATGCTCTGGCACTCAGGCAGAGTTTTCAGGATTTCATTGCCCCCCACCCCATGCTCCATATGTCGCACGCCCAATGACCCTCGTGATCGGTCCCCTACTAGGACTGATGAAACATTTCCCACCTCCACCCCTCACCCACCTTCCGTATCCATAACCTCATCTTTCCCTCTGTCCTCTGTCCCCACTTCAGGGACAGTCATTGAAGTGGGAAGGGGTGTGGGAACACCTGAGATGATCATTGGAGAGCAGCTGAGAGGGGGTGAAGGGGGAGCTGCTTCAGCTGAATGGCCAAGCACCTTGGGGGGTTAGCAGATGTCCTGGGGCTGAGCTCCTGACTAACGCCTGTGTCCTTCCACTCTGAAGAGCATTCTTGGGGTGCAGAGTTAGAGGAGAATGGAAAGGAAGGATTGGCTGTGAGATCGGATTTCAACTGCCTCTTACAATCTGGCCTTGCATGGCCAGTTCACCCCCGGGGTTTACAGTGCTCCCCTCATCCGCTGCTCGAACCCCCCAAAAGGGAGTGGTAGACCAGCAGGGGTGGGCTTTGAAGTCAGAGAGACCTGGATTCCACCCCTAGCTCTGCCTCTTAACTACGGTGTGGCTGCTGGCAAGTCATTTAGCCCTTCTGGACTTCAGTTTCCTCTTCTGTAAAATGGGGGTAATAAGAATACCTACCTCCCAGTGTTGTAAAGATTCGATGAGATAATGCAACGTAGAGCACCTGGTATGTGGGAAACAGAGCTGCTGCTAATATCAGGTCCATAGCTCCCAATCCCGTTAGTACGATTGCCACTACCTACTCTGTGAAGCCTGCTTTGACTTCCCACGGAATTAACTTCTCCTTCCTCTTGAGTTCCTCCAGCCCTCAAACCTGTGTTCATCGTCTGGACCTTTACTGTATTATCACTGTTGGTGCGTCTTTCCCCTACCACACTGTGCACTCGCCAGGGGCAGGCTCTGAGCTTTTTCGACGTTGTATTCTTCTTAATGCCTGGCACATAGTAGGAGCTCAGTAAATATTTGTAGACTGGATGAGCGAGCAAGTGGGTCAGAATATCTGAGATCGAAGCCTGTTTCTCCAAGCAGGCTAAGAAAGCTTGTTCCAGTGGACTTTTTCCTTCTCTGTGTAAAGTCCTTTCGGCCAAAACTCCACCCAGGATCACCTGGTTTGTAAACAGTATTTATTCAGTGCTTCCCTTTGGCCGGTGGTGACTCAGACTTATAACCTGGCCGGCTCCCTGTGGAATGGGGTGCAGTGCCGGTGTCCCAGGTCCCACGCTACCAGATGGGGGCGGCTGCCTCTTCTCTGGGACTCGCTCCTCATTACCCCCCTCCCCTGCAAGCATTTGTACTTTTCTTTCCTCTGCTATTCCTGTGGTCATGCCACTGCCATTCAAGGAGTATTTATTAAGCACCTACTGTGTGCAGGGCACCAGACCATACACTTGAGCCCTTGGGCATATTCTGTCTTATGTGATTTTGGGTACACTTAACACTCCCCAACCAGAGTGTAAGCTCCCCGAGGGCGAGAGAGTGTGTCTTCTACTCCTTTTGTTTCCCTTATAGCCCCCTGACACAGAACCCCGCACAGGGATGGGCACGTGGGTAAATACTTGGGGACTTGACTTCTAGGCTCGGGTTCAGCGCGAGCTCTTGCTCTAGGGAAGGATGAGACTCAGGAGCGTCCGTCTCAGTCAGCAGTGGGGTCTCTGTACGTGCCTATTCTCGGTGCTGTCACACTCCGGGAAGCGGGGGCAGTGATCCCAAGAACCAAGATCCCTTGGTTCTCCTTTAGTCTCTCTCCACACATGGCCCCCCTTATCCCACTCACCTGCGCTCCAAAGGCTCTTCCCCTCGGCAGCTGTGAAGACTGACTAGCTGGCTAATCTGTGTATCTGCTCATTATTCTGCTTATTTGCTGTCTTTGTTCCCTACGCACTCGGCCATGTCCTTGTTACCTTCGATTGTGAATTTCTGAACAGCAGAAGCTTGGACTAGGCCTATTCTCCCTACACAGCTCGGGAGCTTAAGATAGGCCTCTTGATACTGGCGACGGTGAGGGACACTGCAGCTGGAGCGCCGAGGCCCCGGCGATGACCAGCGGCTGAACTGGGGGTCGCTCAGTGCCTTTCCCCGGAGTTCAGAGCTTTTGTCTGCCTCCTGTTCCAGGCCCACCTGCCGTTTGCTGTCATTGGCAGCACAGAAGAACTGAAGATAGGGAACAAGATGATGAAGGCACGGCAGTATCCCTGGGGCACGGTGCAGGGTGAGTGAATCTCCAGGAGAGGGGCTGCGCTCAGGGATCCCCTTCTGTCTGTCTCTTTGCTTGTCCTCAGCCCCTGTGTGACCAGTCCCTTACTTGTCCCCAGTCTCTACTCATTCAGCTTGGGCCTCAAACATCCGTAGGCGTTGCCAGCAGGCAAACTCTGGCTCCATACCCGGATTCTCTGCGGTGAGCAGGCCCTCTTTGTCTGTAATGGAGGAGGCATTCTTAAAACAAAAATAAATGTACTTGGAGTAAGGTGGGAAGGTGTGAGAAAGCGTGGGTGCTCGCCTGAGTGGACCAGGAGACAGACAACAATGTCCACAGCAGCATTGTTCATAATAGCAAATAATTAGAAACAAGCCAGATAGCCATTAAAAATAGATTGGGAGAATTGTGGGATGTTCAAATAATGCAATATTATTCAGCAGCGAAAATGGGTGGACTTTAGTTACATCTACAGCAGTGCATCTCAGAAACATAATGTTGAGCTAAGTAAATCAGAGGAGAAGACAGGCTGTATGATTCCATTTGTATGGATTCCAAAAGTAGATAAAACTAAACTTTAGGAATTCATGCATAAGTGGTAAAACTATACAGAAAAACAAAGGAAGGATAAATCCCCAACTCAGGCCAGTGGTTAAGTCTTGTTGCAGGGAAGGAGAGGCATGAGATCAGGGACACAAAGGGACTTCTAGGGCACTGGTAATGTTTCACCTGGGCCGTGGATACATCGGTGTTCTTTTTTTTTTTTTTTTTTTTTAAACCTTTAAATTGTACATTTCAAGCACTCTTGTATGTATGATTATTTTGCAAATTAAAAACAGACGTATCGCCTACGGGCTCAGGAAATTTCCTTTTGTGGCCTGCCTGACACATACTAAGTAAGTTACCTTTGGTACTAGTCAGTTC
Source organism: Physeter macrocephalus (assembly GCF_002837175.3). Lineage (NCBI taxonomy): Eukaryota > Metazoa > Chordata > Mammalia > Artiodactyla > Physeteridae > Physeter > Physeter macrocephalus. The sequence continues at coordinate 93,000,816 of NC_041234.1, read as the reverse complement.
AGTGGATAAGGCCCAGGACATTGCCACGGGTGTAAGAGGTGTCTGGTCCGCCGAGTCTCCAGCCATATGCTGGGTGGCAGACGGCAGGGGCACCGTGTGTGAGAGGGTGGCTGGTTTACTGTAAACTCATTCCAGCCACTGAGCAAACATCCGGAAGCTGGTGGAAAGTTGTCCACATCACATCAAAGGCTGGCAGGCTCTGGGGCGCGCCAGACACCCTCCGGCGATAGCTGGCTTTTCCGCGGGTAAGGACAACGCTGGGCATCAGAACCATGCTAGGTCTTGCCTTTACCATTTGGGGCTGGGGATGCTCCTCCCAGAACATTTGCAAGTGCTTTCTGGACCAACAGTCCCACCCTGGGAGTGCATTTTGGAGTCTGAGAGACAGGAACCTGAGGTGAAATGAGGAGAAGCTAGCAGACGTGGTCCCAATGACATACTCCGATTCAGACCACCCCACACCCAACCGACAGAGGGGGTTTTCCAAGGGTTTCTTGTAAGTCGGAGTTCGTGGTTCTGTTTGAGCGAGAGAAGCCATGCATTGTCTGGGCCTTGCAGGGCCTTGGAGTCACTCCTTGTGACTGGCCATCAGGGACCACTCTCCAGGGATGGAGGAGGAGATTGTCCTGAGGAGTTGCCTGACTTAACGCTGATATGTTCTACGACAGCGAGGGGCTTTCTCCCAGAGGCAGTGTGTCTTAAGCAAAGGGGTTATGTGAGCTGATTTGGGCTTTGGAAAGATTGCTCCGATGACCGCAATGCAATCTGCTGTAACCCTGCCCCGCCCTGTCGTCCCCGTCTCCCTCCCTGTCCCCACGACCTTCTCCCAGACCCGTGAGACAGAATCTGGGGTGACTGTGCCTGTTCATCATCTCAGATGCTACTGTCCCAGCGTGGTCAGGCCACATCTCCCCATTCCAGCAAGGTGGAGCCGTGCCCGGAGACACGTGCCAGAGCGCTGCTCATGACCCGAAGTCCCTTTGCTGGGATTGGGTCCACACCTCTGTCCTTCTTGGCCACTGCCCCAAACGCAGACCTTTGCCACGCTCTTTTGAGGAGGGGGCTTGTTCACTCAGGCTGGAAAGTGGGGCCCACTCTGTCCTTGTCATCATTGCTGCCATCAGGCCATTATCCACCCTCTAAAAACATCTCCTCTGAAGCTTCTCCCATCCAGATGGGCCACACTGTGGTCCACATCCTTTCTTGTCACTGTCATCTATTGCTGTCCTAGTTCTTCCCCCTTATTCTTTGGACTTTGGCACCTGGTCATAGCCTTTGTCTCTCCTTTAGAGGACCTGGATTGCACTCCAAACCCTGCGACTTCTAGTTGTGTAACCTCGCCTAACCTCATTGAGTTCTTGCAAGGATGAGTCCCTTATCTGCCTGATTAATTCCTAGCCTTCCTTCAAGAGTCATCTTAGGGGTCTGTCATCTCTTTGTTGAAGCCTTCACTCTCCCTGGAGTTCTCAGGCCCCCGGGCTTTTCTGGGCTTTTGTTGCACCTTGGCTGTATACCTCCATGTTGGTAATTTTTGCATTGTATTATGTTCTTCCACTAAACTGGAAGCTCCTACGGGCAAGACTCGCATGTTTCTGAATTTCCAGTGCCTCACACAATCCTGGGAACAGAAATTCTGCAAGTATTTATCAAGACGGATGGTTGAATGTGCATTTGCCATTGTCCTAAAAGTGGTGCGGCGCAGACATCTCTGTGAATGTCTGATGGGTGAATTGGGGTTGAGGTGCTAATGAATGTTTTCTTAGATATTTTTATGGTATTTCAGTTTTCCACTACTGTCATTCTTGTAACTTTTCATTTGCCTTTTTTAGTAGAAAAGCCAATTAGGAGGCAAAATTGTGAGCTCTATATACACAGGTTGAAAGGCGATGTCACTGTCAGACATTTCCCGTCTCGTTTTGTCCATCTCTGCTTCTTGTGACCTTCCTTTCCAATACCCCAACCGCTGCTCTGCAGTTGAAAATGAAGCCCACTGCGACTTTGTGAAGCTGCGGGAGATGCTGATCCGGGTCAACATGGAGGATCTCCGGGAGCAGACCCACAGCCGGCACTATGAACTGTACCGCCGCTGTAAGCTGGAGGAGATGGGCTTTAAGGACACCGACCCCGACAGCAAGCCCTTCAGGTACCTCTCCCACCAGCCCGGCCCAGCTCAGCTCAGCGCACACGACGGGGGCGGCGGCGGTGGGGAAGCCTCGCCCTGGAGAATTCACAGGGGAGGTGTGAGACACGGGTGCCCAGGCCTGGAGCCACAGGGCTGAGTCGCTCGCCACTTCCACTTGCCTGTCCCTTCTCTGCCTCGGCACACCTGCCGGGGGAGCTGTGGCAGGACGGGCCTGGTAATAAGCATTGCTGTCCTGCTTATAAGGGTGGGGGCAGGGAGGAGGCCGGGGGACGGGCGAGGCCGATTGTCTTGCTGCCCCAAGCATTGACACGGCAGCTGCGAGCCCTGGTTGTGTAACCTTGCCTAACCTCATTGAGATCTTGCAATGAGATCTGGGCCTTGTTCCTCCATGTGGCAGTCTGTGTCTGGCCACCGCCCTACTTTCTACATCCGGCTCCCTTCTGCTCTGTCGGGTTTCCAGTCTGTTCTTTAGCCCCCCTCCCCGTTATCAAAACCACATGGGACCAGGCAGCAGTCATCGCACAAGTGTTGATGAACTTCCGGCTCTTCTTTCGCCGTCCTTAGTGTTTGTGTTCGAGGGCAAGTTTTGTTTTGACCACAGGATGTTAATAATCATTGACATTTCAAATCAGAATCTAAGATGCCTTCAAAGAGGAATGTTTTTGAAAACATTGCTTCAAATGCTTTCACAGAACTATGCTGATGGGAGCTATATGTTTAAGTGTTTGAGCTGGACGCATGACATGTGACGTAAGCCCCACATCGTGAATTACCGTGTGGTGTCCTTTATTGGAGCTCACGTCCCCTTTCAGGAACTGTCAGGCCTCGATAAGCAAGTAAGGGGGATGCCCGTGGGATGAGATGGCCTTCAAATGGCCCCTGAGATCCCGCAGTACCTGTTCACAGCAGAAGGCCAACCTGGGGGCAAAGCATAGCCATTCCATTGGGGATGCCTGGTTCTGGAGGGGCGAGTGAACGTCCCTTTCGTGGACAGGGGCTGCCGGAGCCCCCTGGAGTTGGAGGAAAACATGCTGGTCTCTCTGGTGGGCGTTACCTTTGCTTGCTCCCTCCTTCCCTTCCGACAGCTTGAATCTGCACCTGCCGGGGAAGAGGGGTCGTCTAGTCCCCTCCCCTCCTAAGTCGGCTCCATCCTGACTACCTCTGTTTCCCGCGTCTTTGCCCTCTGCACGTTTTCTCTGCTGGCTCCTTTCCCTGTTGCAGGCAGACATTCTCATCCTAAAGAAACTCTCCCTCACCCTGCTCCTCGTCACCAGCCTCCGCCCTGTCAAGGAGTTCGGCCCTGATGGGAAGGGGAAAGAATTGGTCTGTATTTACTGGCTTCTGCCTCCACTGCACCACTGAATGCAGACCCCTCTCTCCGAGGTCAGCAGTCACATACTCACGGCCAATTCCACTGTGGCCTCTGAGTCCCATCTTTTTTTAATCTCAACATAGCATTTGACACTCGTCCCCTCTGCCTCCTTCCCGAAATTCTCTCTGCCTTTGGCTTTTCTAGCACTAGTCCGGCTGGTTTCAGGCCTCTCAGTAGTAGCGCGCGCTACTACTCCTTCGAAGCCTCATCGGCAGGTTCATTTTGTTCAGCTTCTTCCTTTCCCTGTTCTTTCTGATGGCCTCTGCTCCTTTCACTCTCTGTGTTCTTCGCAGCTGGTCCTTTCTACTCTCACAGCCCTAATTACCACCTAGAAATAGATTACTCCCAAGCTGGCATCTTACTTTTGCGCTCCAAACCCAGTGATCCCAACTGCTTACTGGATATTTTCACTTGGCTGTCCCATAGAGGAGGTACCTGAAAACTCAGGCTGTCTCAAATTTAATTCATCTCCTTAAACGTACTCCTCCTCCAGGGTTCCCTGTCGTAGTACATGGCACCACCATCCATCTGGTTGCCCAAGTCGAAAAACCAGAATCATCTTTGACTCCTTCCATGTCCTGGGAGTTCTGCTTCCCTCGCTTGTCTCCCATTCCCACATTCCTTCCCAGCCCTTGACGTTAAGATCCTGTCATTTCTTACTTGGATTGTTGGAAAGTCCGTCCTTCACACAGTGCCCAGAGTGGTCTTTCCCATTTTCAAAATGGATCAAGTCAGCCCTGCTTAAAACATCTTAAGTCTTAACGTGGCATCCAATGCCTGCTCTCTCCTGCCACACTCGGGAACCTCATCTCCCACTACTCCAGCCGGGTGTGCCATTCCTTCTCCACATGTGCCCTTCCACAGGCTGCCCTCTTCGGAGCACACATCCTCTTCCTCTTCACCAGGCTAACTCCTGTTTCTTTAAAACTAAGTCCAGGTCGGGGGCAGGGACACTTAACCCAGGCATCTCCCACTAGACTGTGAGTTCCTTGGCAGGCACAGTGGCTGTTGGCTCTAGATATCGCGTGACTAGCATAGTATCACTTACTTCTGTGTCCAGCACATGGTGGAGTCTCATCAAGTGTTTGTTGAAATCGTTCATCAGTGTGATCAGTTTCAGAGCCGGGACCTGGCAGCGTAGTGCAGGTGGAATGACCTAGATTATGAGACGAAACCCAGCTTCCGGTCTCAGCTCTGCCTCTAACTAGCTGTGTGATCTTGAGCGAATCACCTCACTTCTCTGGGCCTCTTTCTTTATCTGTAAATCAGGGTTTAGAAGCAGATGTTCTAAGTCACTCCCAGTTCCAGATAGCTCTCGGGTTCACCAGGGTGGCCCCATAACCCCCCCGCAGCACCCTGTGACCCTGCTGTCACCTGCCAATCCAGGTGCCCACAGCTTTGTGCTTCTGCTTTTGCACGTCCCACAGAATTGAGGAGGAGAGGGTGGGAGAACCCAGGGAGGATCACCGGGGCCAGTTTTCAGTGAACCGGAGCCATTTCAAAGGCAGGGGAATTAACCTGACCATGTTCGCAGTTTGCAGGAGACATATGAGGCCAAAAGGAATGAGTTCCTAGGGGAGCTCCAGAAAAAAGAAGAGGAGATGAGACAGATGTTCGTCCAGAGAGTCAAAGAGAAAGAAGCTGAGCTTAAAGAGGCAGAAAAAGAGGTAAATGCGAGCCTGCGTGCCAGGTGGGAAGGAAAAGGAGGCTGAACTTGGGCAAGACAGGGGTTTCTGCCCCAAGAGAGCAGCTGGTGGGGAGTCTTGCAGCCTCCGGGCAGGAATGGGGCACGGCATCTGTAGCAGTGCCTTGGCTGGCACAGAGGGGGCTGTGAGATCTGTGTCTTCTCCATCCCTCATTCCCCAAGGCCGGGATGTTTTCTCATTCTCTGTTATTTCGTTTACTAGAGCTGCACTGTCCCATATGGCAGCTGCTAGCCCATGTAGCTATTTAAATTTAAATGAATTGAAATTAAGTACAGTTTAAAACTCCGTTTATCAGTTGCATTAGCCACATTTCAAATGCTCAACCCTCATGCCACAGAAAGTTGCTGAATCCTAAACCAGTGACAGCTGCTGCATTTCCCCATCCACTTGAATATTCTGTTCCATTTCATGCTAGTGTTAAAGAAACATTTGTGTGGCTCTGGCGAGTTTTTAACTAAGGCTTGATGGTCTGTCTGGAGTTTTCATTACTTAAGCCGTGACTAATAGAGTGCATTTAGCCCTCTAACCATTGCCTTGCCTCCAAGGTCCCACTACCGATTCCCCTACTGCTGCCAGATTAATTGGCCTCAGCCACAGTTCTGGTCATGTCAGCAACTGCTTCAGCTCTCTGGGCCTCGGAACCCATAAAGAAAGGAAGCACTTAATTACTTCCCAAGTCTCTTCCTCTTTTAATCTGCTGTCCGGTGTTATTGCCAAAGCCCATGGCAAGAGAACTGACTTCATTTCAGTTTCACTTTTCAAAAGAAAAATATCACCCAGTACTTTTAGGAAGACAGGTGAGGGGATCTCAACGATAAAGAAAATGAATGAAAGGCCAGTGAACAAAAGCCAGGTGAAAGCAACTGATGAGCAGAGCTTCCACCACCAGCCTACCCCAAGTGACTAGCAAAAGCTGGCTTACGGGCTTCCCTGGTGGCGCAGTGGTTGAGAGTCCGCCTGCCGATGCAGGGGACACGGGTTCGTGCCCC
>NC_041234.1:92961217-92994473 GCF_002837175.3 Physeter macrocephalus | reverse complement strand
CCTGTGCTCCACAACGGGAGAGGCCACGACAGTGAGAGGCCTGCATACCGCAAAAAAAAAAAAAAAAAAAAAAAAAAAAAAAAAAAAAAGCTGGTTTACACAGCAGGTCTGTCATCCACCACGCCTTACTCAGCGACAGTCCCAGATACCTGTAGGACACCTGACCTCCTTCACGGGGTACTGTGAGTGCTGCAGAACCCTCCATTCCCTCCTGAATCCTGAAAAGAAAGTGAAATGATGCTTGGGCTGCTCTTACTATTCAGGGTAGTTTATCACATTCTAGTTTGTTACCACCTACACCCCTAGCTCTCTGATCCGCTTATCGCAGTGGCATGCCAGAATATTCTTGGTCTTCTCCTTTGGGTCTCTGGCTCTATTCGGGGCTAGTTAAGCCTCCCCTTGATCAAGGCTGAGGTTTCCGCACTCATCCCATTTTCTAAAATTCTTTTATCTCCTTCCATGTCCAAGAACAAGTGTTTTCTTTGACCAGCTTCGGCACTGCTGAAATTTTCTCTGCAACTCCCCATGATCCTCCCTGATTGGAGGGAATAAGAAAAGGCAGGGGCCCCTTTCATATTGTGAGAGATGTCATTATATAATCATCTAAAGAATGAGTTGAAGGACTTCCCTGGTGGCGCAGTGGTTAAGAATCCACCTGCCGAGTCCACCTGCCGATGCAGGGCAGGGGACACAGGTTCAATCCCTGGTCCGGGAAGATCCCACATGCCACAGAGTAACTAAGCCCGTGCGCCACAACTACTGAGCCTGCGCTCTACAGCCCGCGAGCCACAACTACTGAGCCCGCTCACCTAGAGCCCGTGCTCCGCAGCAAGAGAAGCCACCACAAGGAGAAGCCCGCGCACCACAACAGAATAGCCCCCACTCACCACAACTAGAGAAAGCCTGCGCGCAGCAAGGAAGACCCAACGCAGCCATAACTAACTAACTAACTAAACTAAATAAATAAAAAGAATGAGTAGACCTTGGGCAAATTCCTTAACTTCTCATACTTTCTGTTTCCTTATGAAATGCAGACAATAACAGAATCTACCTCATAGGGTTGTTGTGATGATTAAATGAGTTAATACATATAAAGTGCTTATAAAAGTCAGTGCCTGGCCTATAATAAGCACTCAATAAATGTTCTATATTATCATTGATGTTATTTTTATCCATATGTAGTAACTATGGGGACTCTTTTAAATCAAATGCTTGATTAAGCAGAATGCACGGTTCTCTGACCATATTCCGGGGCAGAAACAGAGGTAAAATGGCAGGAGAGAACTTGTCCAGAACATGGTGCCCTTTGGTGCCATCCTAGCCGTCCGCGGCAGAAATGTCTCGTCAGGTCCCAGGGTCCTGAGGGTCGCAAGCCTGCCCGTCCCCACCCCACCCCACCCCCGGGCTCAGCTGGGATCTGCTCACAGGGGGTCTCCCCAAACTCCCTGTGCTTCCCTGCCAGCTGCATGAGAAGTTTGACCGTCTGAAGAAACTACACCAGGACGAGAAGAAGAAGCTGGAGGATAAGAAGAAATCCCTAGATGACGAAGTGAACGCTTTCAAACAGAGAAAGACGGCAGCCGAGCTGCTCCAGTCCCAGGGCTCCCAGGCTGGAGGCTCACAGACTCTGAAAAGAGACAAAGAGAAGAAGAAGTAAGTACTGGGCTGCTCTGGGGCGAGGGCCTCTCTCCCCTCCTGCTCGTCCCCTCAGGGCGGTGACCGAGGCCAGCCGTGGGCTGATCTCGGTGTCCCCACTGGACGTTCGGATTCCCTGAGTTTGGGGGAGCTGAGAGTAGGGGAGGGCGGGGTGTGGCCCCAGAGGCCCAGCCCCTCTGCTTGGCCCACTTGGGAAAACCCTGCAGACTCAAGGTAGGAGGAGAGGGAGGGAAAGGGGGAGGAAAAGCAAAAGGAATGTGTGAGACAGGAGGAAACAATGAGAAGCTGCAAAGTTACAGGAAAAAGATGAACAGAAAGAAGTGCAGGGAGAGGGTAGCAGGAGCCTCTGGGCACCCTCTTTCCCCTGGGAGGTTGGAGCCGATCCAGCTCACAGGCCTCTGCTCGCTTGTCCTAGGTCTAAGGTGGTTCACCTCTCCATGCCTGGAGCCCCCCTCGCCCCCCCCGCTTCAGTTCTCACGGCTGCGGCCAACAGAGTTCACGTGCTGCTGCTGAAGGCTGCAACCTGGTCCTGATTTCTCACCCCTTCCGGTCCCTCCCTCTTGGCTGCTTGGTTGTTCCCAGCCTGGGGTACCAGGGACTTGGTGGGGAACCCTCAGATGCTAGTATCGTCCGCGGGCACCACCCTCCACCCCGGGGGTGACTGTACAGTCCATCTGTCTCCCCTGGCGTTTGGTGAGGCAGGAGAGCATGAGCTCTTGGTTACCATGTGGGTCAGTATCCCTGACCCAGGCCCAGGCCTTGCTTGCTGAAGTTATCCATCCCTTATCCCAGAACCAGAGAAGAGAAAAGCATTTCCGATGGGACCTGTACAACACCAGGAAAACATCCGGTGGTCCCTTGCGCTCTAGTTGTTTGTGCGGTGTGACTGGAGAGCCCTCATTTGCAGTGTCAAGCAGTGTCCTTACTAAAGCGGCCCGAGGATCTGAAACATGCCCCCGGTCATTGCCTTCTGTTCTTAGCCACTTGTTGCTGGACTCAACTCTTCGACTATTGGATATTTGCCAGGAGGCGGAAACATCCTTTCCTCTGTGCCTGGTTTATCACTTAAGGATAAAACAGTATAACATTTCACCAACAATAAAATACAACAGTAAAATATCTTATATTTAAAGGCACTCAGTTTTGCCATCTGAATATTCTTTTTTCAAAAGTGTACTTTGGGTATTTTCACCAATTAGTCCAGAGATTTTTTGTTAACTGAATCACACTATATGTCAAAGTCACAGACTAACTTTTTGTGGTATTACCTGATAGATAAAGTTCAAGTAGCCCTCAAAAAGCCTCTTTGGACGCACTGTATATTAACTGACTTGTGTTAGTTGCACCAGCAGGAATGGATTCCTATTTTTAAGATCAGAAGAGTTTAAATTTGTCTTCCGGCTCTAACCTGCTGCCTTCATAGTCCTGTGGTGTTTGTTAACTCAGTCCCTGGGGCAGTTTCACAGCCTGCTGGCAGGCATGAGGAGATTCATTTGTTGGGACCCCACTGACACTCAACTATAAATAGTCCCTGTTGAGCTGTTCAGTGGAAGTTCCTCCCAGACCAGGCTTTCTCCTCGTTGCCCTCAATTAACTGACTGCCACCCCACCCCCAGGCAGAGGACCCCATATAGGGAGACATGTCTCTCCAGTCTCCAGGAATATTTGGAGTTGGTGATGGCACCCTTTTCCAATTTTGAGATGAGTGAAAACCTCACGGGCACGAGGCATCCCCTGTTAACAAGAGAGCCTGACAAAACAGCCTGTCCTCTTCCATATTTCCAGATACATAAGTGGCCCCAGGTGTGGGCTTTTTATGTCATTCCCTGAACAGTTGGCTAACCTCTGGAAGACCCATCATTAGACCTGTGTCACTCGTCCCGTGGTGATGTTGGGGGGCGGGAGTTGAGGGCGGAAGTAGGGGTAGAAGCATTTCTTCTTGAGAGATGGTGATTGGATCTAATAGAGTCACATACTGAGAACTTCCTTTGGCTGCCCTTAAAGAGGTTAAGAAAGAGTACCGGTGTTTCGGGGGTCCCTACCAGCACACCCTCCCTTCTTCCCCTCTTCTCCTAATCTCCTTTGACCTCCCTAACTCTTCATTGTTTGTGTCAACTCATAATATTTGATTTTTCCCCAAGCTCACTCCCATCTTCATCAGCTTTTACTGTTTTACAGTTAACTCTGCTGTTTGCTGCATGCTGCATGAGACCCAGGGTCCCGGTAAGCTTTATTAACTCTAAATAGAACTGGCAGTGGCTTCTAGAACACATCTCCCCAAATCCCACCCCCTGCCCAACACACATATCTAATATCAAAGAAGCTGCTTCATTGTTCTAGCTGGTATTCTCTTGTGACTTATAATATGAAGAAATAGGCCGGTGTGATTTCAAGTATACGCGTGGGAATGTTTGCCTTCCTGACTAAAGGTGGGGTGTTTTCAGACCTTTGCTGCTAGAACAGCTAGGTAGCGTAGGTAGATCCTGTGATCAATATTTGAAGTTTCAATTTTGGCCATTTTTCTTCTGAAGGCGCCTTCATCATTACTTTCAAAATTAACTAAACTGCTGTGACGAGGGGAACTGTTGAGTTCACAAGCCCTGTCCTGCAACATCACGGTCAGCCTTGGCGCCCAGGTTTGGGAATGTTTTGAGCCAACGGAAACTTGCTTCTCTGTTTCCCTCTGGTGGCTGTTTCTTACCCGAGGGGTTCAAGTTCTCGAATTTCGTTTGGCCCCCAAAGCTATAATAAAAGTGGAAGAAAATGAAGCTTCTCCGATATTATAGAATATTTAATTCTACAAGTACCAGCTTCATGAACACCTTTGATAAGTAGGTAAGCAGGTAACCGTTGGTAAGATGGATTCCTCAGGGCTAGGTGTTGTGTCTGCAGGAGTGAATAAAGCAGCCCCTGGCGTCACATAGTTTATACGTTGGTGATAGCGATGATTAAGCTGCTTCTGTCTTTTTAACTAGACTCAGTGAGTGGGGAGGAACATAAATATTTTAAATCTAACATAATTAGGCTTATTACCATTGTTAAACTTTACCATAGAAACTTTCAAACAGGAACGAAAGAAGAGAGAGGACAGTACAACGCAGCCCCATGTACCCACAACACAGCCCCCAAACAACTGTCAACGTATGCCAATCCTGTCTCATCTACTGCCCCAAACCGGCTGGATCACTGCAAAGCACAAACCCATATCATTTCATCTGTAAATACTTCAGCATGTATCTCTAAGAGCTCATGACTCTTAAAAAAAATAAATAACGACAACGCCACCGTTGTCACACCCCCAAGATTAGCAGTTCGTTCACATAAAATTTCTAGTCAGTGTTCAGAATACCCCAGTTGTCTCATAAATGCCTTTTACATTTGGTTTGTTTGGATCAGGGACTATAAAATATTGAGAAGACTCCTCCCCACTCACCCATGGAATTTATGGTTTACATGGAGAGCCTGCCGTTAGTCACCAAACTAATTGCTGCAGCTCCTGCACCGGGGACTTTGGGCAGCTGGCAAAACATCCTACTTTCAAGCAAATCCCGAAGAGGAAGTCCATAGAGGCTTCTGAAACGTAAGGCCCATGAAGTTGGGCCAAGGGAAACAACCCGAAAAGAACAATGAAATGATTTATTGTCTGGCTTAAAGGCAAGTCTTGGAGCCCTGTTAGTTGACTTGAATGAAACAGCAGGTTTCCACCTCGGAAGACTCAGAATTCCGAGAGCGTCTGTCCATGGCTGCAGTCCCAGCGCCCAGCACAGAGGCTGACACCCAGTTCATGTGTATTTTCTTTGCCCCCCCCACCCCCCGATTTTCAATGAGGACAACAGGAAAGGTGCATCCTGTTCAGTTAGATTTCAGTTAATGAAACCCAAATTAACGCTCTTTGACACAGTTTGGTTCAGCTTTCCCTGAGTAAATCATTGGTAATGGCCATTACTAAAATGAATCCTGGCAAAACTGTAATTAAAGGCATACTTTACAAGTGAGAGGCAATTGGCAAACAGTGGGAACAGCCAACCCCGACCCTGAGTAGGTTGGCTTTTTCTGGCATGCTTCTCGCCAGCACACCACAAAAGCAGTTCCAAACCAAATCGGGGAAGGAGGCCTTGGCTCCCTGGGGTCTGAAAGCAGCAAAGGCAGCCCGTCCATTCCCCAAAGCCCTCATTTCAGGGGTGGATCACAAAGGCCACCCCTCACTAACTCGAGTGCAGGCAGGAGTGAGGCTTACTGTTCCTTTGCTGGTTTTGAAATGGCTTGAGGCACTGCTGGCAGCTGTCTGCAATTGCAAGAGAAATCCTTCCTCTGTGACCCGCACACAGTTGCAGATGCTGTGTCTCAGTGGTTGCTGGCCCCTTGAACCCTTGGTTGGGGGTGCCCAGTGCATGGACGGTACACACGTATCAAAATATTTCAGCCTGCCCATGCAGCCCAGGACATAGGCCGTTGCAGTGTTCTATAGGTTTCTCTTCCCCCTAGGAAGTAGACAAAGAAGAGGAATAGAGCTGAGCGTTTGTATTACGTTTTCATACTATTCAAAGTGTCTTTCCGTATGGTACCTCATTTTCACATTACAACAGTCCCGTGAGGTAGAGGAGGAAGGGCTAATCTTCAGCTGACAAGATGAACAAATGGAGGAGTGGGGAATTTAAGAGACTTGCCAAGGCTCACATAGCGAGGAACAAGAATGCAAAACTCCTAGTTCCTGGTATAAACTGCCACTCACATGAGTGTGTGTGTTAGTGTGTGTGTGTGTGTGTAGGTGTGGATGTATTCACTCTGAGGAAGTGACTGTACAAACATAACTCAGCATATGCTTTTAACTGGCCCTCCCCAGTATCTTTATTTAATGAGATAAATGTGTTCAGGTAAAAAATAACCAAGGGCTTAGATCCACAGGCAAGGAGTTCTCAGGGACACTGTGGCGTGAAGGAAAGAGTCTTGATCAAGCAGCCAAGGGCTTCGGGCTCTGCGCCTCTTGGTTGTGACTTTCTCTGTGACCTCAGGCACAAGTCAGTTGGCTTCACCGTGTTTCTCAGCCTCCTCATATGTCAAACTTGCGTCACAAGGATAAAGTTTAAATGGGAGAAAGTTCAAAGTGCAGGGTGAACACAAACCAGTAATGGATTTCCATAGTTCAGGTTTTCAGGTGACTGGTTGGACCCTAGTGCAGAGCCCAGTTACTGCCCCCAGACACTTCTCGAACAGAGCTTGCCCCAGGGGTACCAGGTAGTGGACTGGGACTCTCCGAAGGTGAAACCTCTACCTCCTCTGCTTTCCCTATGGGGTGAGGCGCACTCAGTGGCTGAGAGCCTGGCGCGCTGTGCCGTGGCCTGAGGCCACCTGGAGATTTGCTAAAGGTATTCCTCTACAGGGTGTCTGGGTGGGGGGCACTAGTCTGGACCTAGTAATTAAGAAGAGAGACGTATTCCTGTGGCTGTTGATAATTGTTTTGGTAGCTGATGCCACTGTGGTCGCCGCTCAGAGGTGTGTGGGTGAATGAGAGAGAAAGCATGTTCCCAGAAGCCAGTGCAGTAAGGCCTTAAGACCATCTAACACAGCTATATTCTAATTTATCCATTAGTCATCGTGACATTTTCTTCTAACCTTTTTTTTTTTTTTTTGACATTAATCCATCATTCATTAACCCAACTTCTGTTTTCATTTTCAGTTTGGGCTTCCTGTAGGCTCCCTTTTCCTGCGCAACAGAGCTGGGCTTCCCTGTCTCTAACTCCCCCCTTAACATGTCTGGGGGCACAGAACCCGTGCCCTCCCCTCTCTTCCTGCCAAGGTTTATAGAAGCCCGAGGGTCTGAGGACGGCGTCTGGCCTCTGGTCAAGAAGCCATCAGTCACGCGGTTTCAAGATGCATCCTGCATCCCAGCGCCCCCAGCCGGCCACTCCCCGCTCCGTCTTTGCCAGACTGTAACACGTTCAGGGGTCCCACCTGCTCTTCTATACCACCAGCTTCCCTGTTCCAACTCTGGCTGCTGCTTGTTCCCCTGAGGTGTATTTGCATCCACCACGGCTGGGTGAGCACCAGTCAGCACGGCTTCCCCCATTAGTCCGCAGTCACTTGGCTTCCCCAACCATCCCTCAGTCCGCAACAGAGGAGCCGCAGCCTCTTCTCAGAGGGTTCCAGAAGGAGAATCTTTTGGTGTCTTTTCCTTCTGGCCTGTCAGCCCAGCCCTTTCCAGTTTTGATTCACTCAAAATAATTGCACTCAAGCTGTTGTTAAAAATCTGGAACGAGTTTACTTAACAGCCAGCCCTTCCCAGACACCACGACTGCTGAAGAAAGTAGCATAAATTTCTCCTCTCTGTGATTCTGAGTACCCCACAGATGCAGAAGGCAGAATAAACCTGAATATTAGTACCACCCTAGTGTCTTATGGAATTGTTAGGAGGTGTCTCAGCATCTCCTCTGTAATTTCCCTTAGGATGCCACACCATCCCAATAAGGCAGGGCCAGTAGCAGGTATAATCATCCCCTGTCACAAACCGCTCAACTGAGTGGTCAAAGAAGCAGTGTTTTCAGTTTTGCTCTGATGAACCTTCCAGTCTATTTGGTGAATGTGACGATGAGTTTCAATCTGTATTTTGCGCGCGCCCCACAGTAAGAAGAGGTGAGACCATCAGTTGGAGAGGAGAAAAGAGGTGGTGTGCCTTGGAAGGTCCCTAACTTTGTCTCCAGCCTAAGGATTTGGTATTTTAAAAATCTTCCAGCCCTGATTTGTATGATGGGGCCCATCCGATAGTGGCTTTGGGAGCCCCTTTGAAGTTGAGAGCCCTCCATTGTCAGGGCCATGAGGCACAGTGGCCTTTGGTGTTTGGCCAGTGAGAGAGTGAGAGCGGGAGTGACCTGGCAACGATGTGTGGCTAACACGCCGTTTCTCTGCCCTTCCTTTGCAGTAATCCGTGGCTGTGTACTGAATAGTATTCCCTGCTACAGCTGGACTGGACTCCATTTAGCCTTTTAAGCCAAGGTTCCTATTGTAACTGACAGCTTTCCTTTGGAGCGCCAGGCAGCTGGGTCCCCTGCCCCTGCCATGTACTCTTCCACTTCAAGCCCCACCTCTTCTTTTGATTTCTGCCTCACAGTCCCACTGGCACTGACCATGACTTTCTCCTTTTTTTATTTTTGAGGGTTTGTTTTTTTTTTTTTTTTTTTTTTTTTTTTTTTGGTCACTTTCTTTCAAAACACACAAGGCTATGCGAAATTTTCAGGCCTTTTTGAAGTATTGAGAATGGGGAGGGAGGTTCTCTCTTCAATAATAGATAATGACAGGAAGCAAAAAGCAGACAAAAACAAAAAGCAAACAAATGCACACACTTTATCTTTTCTTGTTGGCAAAGCAAGAGTGCAGTTTTGATTTGTATTGTTTGGTGAGTCACTGATTGGTGAGTGGCCAGAAGCAAGTGTGAAGGTGGTGCTGCGAAAGCATAAGCTAGTTTCTTGAGAAAATCCGAGTCACACAGTGGAGCATTTTGGGAGACCCTGTGCTCGGAGATTTAAAAAAAACAAAAAAGCTTGGGTACTCAGCCAGTAGCTCAGGGAGATGCTAAGCTAGGGCTGTCAGGTCTCCTTGGGAAAGGCTGCTGATCTGCAGCTTTGATGTTTCTGTGACCAGTTTCACGGCTGCTTCCCAAGAATCCCAAACTTAAACAACTGATGCGGTCTCCGTCCGCAGTAATTATTTGCATTACAAATAGGAGGCTCCCTCATTTGCATTTGTTTACAGATTAACTACTTGAGGCTTGAGGAGCTCTGAAAACTTCAAAAGGTATTAGAGCCACCCAGCCTTTGAGAGACCTTCAGAGACTAGGCAGGAATTTTGTATGAAGGGAGACATTTTGGTCCAGAAGACAGATAGGACCCACTTTCTTGTAAGAGGAAATTGAGGCCCCGAGAAATGAAGGGACTTGCCAGACGCCCCAGTCCTGTTTCATGGCAGAAGCCAGGCTAAATTGAGTGTCTCCTGAGTCCCGAGCCATTTTACAAATGGACTCAGTTGTGTTCACGTATGTTCCTGGAGACGAGTCTTTTGATGTTCCGGAGAAAATGAATAGTTAGTATTAGAGGGCCTTTGAGGTTTTTATCTCGTAGGAAAATATTCCAGGATGGGGTGGGTAGGGACAGGCAAAGCAGAGGACTCTAGGCCAGCTCCTGACGCTGACGTTAAGAGTCGCAGGCACCTGTTAGCTGCTCAGCTTTCCTTGGGAGTCTGGGATGGGGCGTGCGGATGCGGATGTTTAACAGGTGCCCTAGATGATCCTTGTCATCAGGGAAGCTTGGTAAACAAAAATTACCCTGTGAGTGAACGTGAGACCTTTAGAAAGTCAACCAAGGCTATTAAAAGAATTAAAATGCTTATTTTATTGGGTAGCTTGTCTCACTGTAGACAGAAAGGTTTTCTTCCTTCTTCAGTGAAAAGACTTTTTAAGTGGTACAGTTATTACTAGTTTAAAAAATACTGTAAGTACTCTGTTTACTTCTGGTGAAACAAAACCAGTCGTTAGAAATGGTCTGTGTCCGGCTCCACACCCACCCCAACCGAGACTGTGTGTGTGTGTACACCCCTCTTAAGCCAAGAAGTTTGCTTTTCCTAGCTGCAGTACAGATCACTTTTTTTGTTGTTTATGTTTTTTGTTTTAATTATTTGGCATTCACCTGTGGCTGTTAATATGTGCTCTCTCTGTTTTGTTTTGTTTTTTTTAAATTAAAACAAGAAGCTTTTAACTGGTGTGTGGTGTTCTTAAAACCTTCTCAGCAGATTTCCCGGTGGTGATGGTCCATCAGTGACCCCATTTCTCACCTGTCTTCTCCAAGTATACTCTGTGCTACCTCACACTGCCCACTTCCCTCACCCTGTCTTAACTTTGAAGATCCTTTTTCTTTAGCTAATTTCATGTTTTCTTTCTTTCTCTCTCCCTCTCCAGCTTTTTTTAATCTTGTCTTCAGCAGCTGCACTAAGTCTAAAGGAGAAGACTGCCATTATAGAAGAGTTAGGGTTCCATATTGTCTCAAATCAGAAACCAACCAATTCCCTCTCCCTCCAAAGTGCGTGAGCATACACAAACACACACACACCACAACAAGTGTTCATTGTGTCCCTGTCTCCAGGCAAGACGCTCTCTCCCGACTTACATGGTATTTTAAATGGAAGTGTCTTGTCCTAACTTAACAAGGCAGGAAAAGAACCATCGGAGCTGGAGAATGGACCAAATGTAACCTCAGAGAGACAACTGCAGGACGACTCACCCAAGTGTAAGTGACTGAGGCAGGAGACCTCAGCTGTGGGTGTGGAAGTACTGTTCACAAGTTTCCGTTTGAGTTTTCTGTTTTTAAACACCAGTTCTCCGGTTCAGTGGGTTGACTGTCTACGGCCACTATTAAAACATTTCTGAATATGGACGAGAAAGTCAAGCAACATTCATATCTTCTTCAGCATTCACAGACCTTCTGCAGACCCCCCAGCAAGTGGGGGAAGTGGATCTACTAACTCAGGTGGAGAAGGAGAGTCGGGGGAGTTTAAGCTTAGTGAGGGCAAAATGACTCCATTCAACCTTCCAAGGCCAGTTGGGGTTTTGAGAGAGGTTTCTGCTCTACTTGGGTTCTGGAGGGAGAGCTTTGATGTTGATAAATCTGCCTTGAATTCATTGGTTTTAACTTGCATCAAAATACCATGTGAGTGTTCTCATTCCCATATATCCCTACAACCATTGCCGTGACACTGTCCTGTGTCTCTTGAGAGAGCCTCTTTGCATGTTTTCCAGTCTGTTTTTCCTTTCTTCTCCTTTGTTCTTTTTTGCTCAGAGATGTGACCAGTCATTGGCCCTCTGGGGCTTTCATTCGCCAGGAGAAACATCCCGAAACCAGCACTGTTTAGCTTGATACCTTTCTTAATGTCCATGTCAATTTTCAATAAAATTCAAAGAAATGCTCAACGGCTGTGTGATCATTAGGTGATGGGCCCACCGCGGTTTGCCTTAGGAGGAGTGGGTGGCTTCCTTTGAAAGGGGGTGACTGAGGGGCTCAGGGAGGCACCATCAGCCAGTTTGCAGCCTTCCTGGGTTAGGCTGCTGGGCCTACTCCCCCCACCTGGGCTTGAAATTTCCATGGGGTGAGGTGGAGGGGGGCAGGAAGTCCTTTACTTTTCCTTCATTAGCATGGACTTAACTGAGCCGTTGAGCTCGTCATCTTCCAGGATAATAAATAGATGGAGAAAGCGGAGTGCCAGACCCTACAGAATAAGATTCGGGTGAGTTTTAATTCCAGAAGGAAAAGAACTCTGCGCTGCATGTCTTCTCATTTAATACTGTGATGCGAGCGTCGCTAAAATTCATGGATATGACTTGAAAAGCCTTCTATAGATAGGGTCTACTAGGGAGCGAATCCTCCTTGTCTCTGCCAGCATTAAAGTGGGCAAGAGGGAGAGTGGTCAGTTTTCATAATTCTGGTCGCCGTCGAGGTGGGGTTTCCTTTCCTCAGCTTCATATCCCGAATGGCCAGATGCTGGAGACCGGAGGGTGGTCGATACCCTCTTCGAACGGAGGCCTGGAGGCCTCTGAGGGGGTACCGGGGGAAACGACACTGGCCTGCGTCTGCGCAGCTCGCACACTAGGGGGCAGCCGAGCGGGAACAACACTTGACTGTGACGTCACCGAGCACCGGCAGGCACTGAAGTGTGGAAAAACACCGGCTCTGGAGCCAGACAGACTTGCCAGCTGTGTATGCTCTGGGGCAAGTTGTGGTCAAAACTTCCCTGTAAAAGAAGAATATCAGTAACTCCCTTGCAGGGTGATTGCGAAGGTTCCATGAGCTAATAACGTAAATTAAAGATCTGGGTGTTCACTAAACGGAATCCCTGTTAAGGATGGAGTTTCCCCTTTACTAGAAGTATCTTAGGTTCTTCCAATCCACGGTTTCTCAACCTCAGCACTATAGTCTTTTTTTTTTTTAATCTCTTCTATGTCCACAGTCATGGGTTACAGCAATAGAAAAGGAGTCCATGAAGGGAAAGTGATGGGACGGCTTGTGCCCTTAAAACTGTGTGTCCCAACCCAGGGGGATTTGGTGAGAAGTTTTATAGCAATGGTTCAAGGGTGGGGTTGATAATAAGGATCAGGGTGTATGCAGGGCCTGCATTCTTTTTTTTTTAACATCTTTATTGGGGTATAACTGTTTTACAATAGTGTGTTAGTTTCTCCTTTACAACAATGTGAATCAGTTATACATATACATATGTTCCCATATCTCTTCCCTCTTGTGTCTCCCTCCCTCCCACCCTCCCTATCCCACCCCTCTCGTGGTCACAAAGCACAGAGGTGATCTCCCTGTGCTATGCGGCAGCTTCCCACTAGCTATGTAATTTACATTTGGTAGTGCATATATGTCCCTGCCACTCTCTCACTTCGTCACAGCTTACCCTTCCCCCTCCCCATGTCCTCAAGTCCATGCTCTAGTAGGTCTGTGTTTTATTCCCATCCTACCACTAATCTCTTCATGACATTTTTTTTTCTTAGATTCCATATATATGTGTTAGCATACGGTATTTGTTTTTCTCTTTCTGACTTACTTCACTCTGTATGACAGACTCCAGGTCTATCCACCTCATTATAAATAACTCAGTTTCATTTCTTTTTATGGCTGAGTAATATTCCAGCACTATAGTCTTTTGAGGCCAGATAATTCTTTGCTGTGGAGGCTGTCCTGTGCACTGTAGCATCCCTACCCACTAGATGTCAGTAGCACGCTATACCATGCCATCCCCAGGTGTGACAACCAAAACTGTCTCCAGATAATGCTAAATGTCCCCTGGAGGGCAAAATCGCCCCAAACTGAGAACCATTGCTCTAGGGCAGGGGCCAACAAACTTTTTCTGTAAAGGGCCAGCTGGTGACTAACTACCTTAGGCTTTGCAGGCCACGTAGTCTCTGCAACTATTCAGCTGTTAACTATAGAACAAAACCAGCCATTGATAATATGTAAAAGGATGAACGTGACTGTGTGCCAATAAAAGTTCACTTGCGGACACTGAAATTTGAATTTCACGTGTGGGTTTTATTTTCACATGTTCTGAATTATTATTATTTTGATTTTTTCCAACCATTTAAAACGTAAAGACCACTCTGAGCACGAGGGTCATAGAAATGCAGGCAGATGGACTGGATTTGGCCTGTGGGCCACGGTTTGCTGACCCCACCTCTAATGCATTTTGGTGCTTGTTGATGCCTCAGCGAGCCTAAAGGTGTTAGAAGTGACTGGCTGGGGACTTCCCTGGTTGTGCAGTGGTTAAGACTCCACCTGCCAATGCAGGGGACGCGGGTTGGAGACCTGGTCCGGGAAGATCCCACATGCTGCGGAGCAACTAAGCCCGTGTGCCACAACTACTGAGCCTGTGCTGTAGAGCCCGTGCTCTAGAGCCCACGAGCCACAACTACTGAGCCTTCATGCCACAACTATTGAAGTCCACGCACCTAGAGCCCGTGCTCCGCGACAAGAGAAGCCACCACAATAAGAAGCCCGCGCACCGCAATGAAGAGTAGCCCCCCTCCCCCCGCTCGCTGCAACTAGAGAAAGCCTGCGCACAGCAACGAAAACCCAACGCAGCCAAAAAGAAATAAAATAAATTTATTTTTTTTAAAATGTGACTGGCTGGTCAAAAGAAATCAGAAATGAAGATAAATGGCTGATGTTTTAATGCAAGTTAGTGGGGAAATGGGTTTGATTAACTAAAATTTGCATATAGTTTTGCTAGAGCATAGATGGGGGCAAAGGTCTGCTGGGGCTCTGAGAGCCAGTTCCTGGGGCCCTGCTGAGCAGTGAGAAGGCCAACTACTTCTAGGGACAGAACCAGGCCGCTGATACCCTCCAAAAGGCTGAGCAAACTGGGCTCCAGTTGTAAGCACTGAGGTTAAGCAGTGTCCTTTTGTGTTCAAAATGCCCCCGCTCGGGGAGATTCATCCCTTTGCTAAAAGGACAGTTTTCTTGCAAGGCCATTCTTTTAAAATGAGGGCACCCCTTGAAAGACTTTTGCATTAGAACAGTTAATACCTCACGTTGGCTTTGCCACCTGGACCTACTACCTGCCATCAATGTCCAGCCAGGTCCTGTACTATCTCTTAGCTTGTTTGGCTGGGACTTTAGAAAGTCCCTGCCCTCAGCTCAATAACCTATAAAAATTATATGTATATTTGTTATGTATAGGATTGGGGACAGACTTCTTATCTTGGTTTTAGGCTCAATGAAATTATTTTTTCTTAATCAAATGATAAGGGTGTATTGGACACCACCCGTGGATTTGGTCCAGTGCCCTCTGCTATGGGGGATACTTTGCATGAGATCAGTTAGACACTGCTCTTGAGGAACTTACAGACTGGCCCTATCTTATCTACTCAACCATATTTTCCAATACTTCCTAGTAGCCGTTTCCATTCCAGTCCATTTAGTCTCTGCACCGGCCTCTCCCTGAGTTATGCAAACTACTTGTTGACATTATCTGAAATATCCTCTCCTGATTTAAATCCTGCATTTGAGGCTCAGGCCTACCTTCTCCTTGAAGCCCTTCTTGACCCCATTCACCTATCTTGATCTCTTCTTCCTTTTCTAACCTCCTGGCTGAAATTTTATAATCTTCTCTGATTCTCGTTTGAGGGACTTCATTCCTCAAGAGAGGTTCAGCTTCCTAAGGGTAGGAACATCATTTCATAGCCCCCCAGAGGGCCAGGAAAGTGCTGGACACACAATAAAAAGTGATTAAGAGGTAGCTAGATTGAGATTCTTCACCAATGTAGGGAACTATTGCACTCCTGAAACATTTAATTTTGAAATTAAGTTACAAGAATAATACCAAGTATACCCACATGCTCTTGACCCAGATGCACCAACTGATAATATTTTGCCCCATTTGCTTTATCATTTATACTCAGGCTCTCTCTGTATCTAGATAGATAGAGACACATAATATTTTTTTCTGAACCATTTGAAGGTAATTTACATGTATCATGGCCCTTTACCCCTAAATATTCCAGTGGGTATTTCCTAAAAATAAGGATATTCTCTTACATAGCCACAGTCACCAACTTCAGTAAGTTTAATATTGTTACGCTACTTTAATCTATTGAATAGTATACTTTACAGCAATTTTTCTTGCCATATAAGATTGGCTCTAGGATCACCCATTGTGTCCTGTTTCTTTAGTCTCCTTTAATCTGAAACAGCCTTTCTTTGTCTTTCCGTGACATTGATATTTTTGAAGTCCCATTTAAAAAATAGACTGTTCTCATTTTGGGTCAAGGTGTTGCCCAATCTCTGCACTATATAATCACTGTTTTTTCCCCTTCTTTGCTACTAGTAAACAATCTGTGAGGAGAAAGTATAAGTCCATGCAAATATCCTACTCCTCATCAAACATTTCCCCCTGGATTTAGCATCTATTGGTAATTCTTGCCTGAACCAATCTACAAAATGATGATTTTCCAACTCCAGCATTCCCTTCATATTTACCAGTCAGCACATGGTATTCTATTGTAAGCAAAGGCCCTCCCTTCTCTCTCATTATTTCTTTATCTACTTGGTATCACTGTGGACTTAAGACTTCCTATTTTTTCAGTGGCTTATAACTGTCCTTAATAATTTTGGTGCTCAAATTACCGGGATTTGGCCAGCTCCTAGCAATTGCTTTTAATCCATTTAGTAGCCATTCCTCAAGAGGCTACTGTAGTGCAGAATACTCTGGTCAAGAATTTTGGTGATCTAATTTCTGGGATAGTTTATGAGGGTGGTGCTTAGCCAGGTCCCAGGTTTCCCTCTCATCACGCACCGGCTTCCCCACAGGAAATGGCAGGGAAGGAAGCTCAGAGCTGTCAGACTCTGTGTGTTTCATGTAAAATCAGTGGCAGGAGCCTGTGTTAGAACAGAGAAGGATGATGGAGGGGAGGAGGACAGGTGATTACAGGAGTTTTCTGGATTGTTTTAGGATGGCAATGGCTGCTGTTATCACAGCCCCCTCCTACGCCTCTCTTCAACCATTATTCCGATAATCTACTTCTGCTTAGGGGTTTCAATTCCTGCTCACTGAGAAAACATCTGTGGCTTGTGAGAAGGGAATAGGCTGAGATAGGTTGGCTGAAGGCTTTTTTTGATCAGAAGGATTACCAGGGAAAGGTCATGGAGAATCATGGGAATTTTTGTTTTGTTTCCTACAGGTGAAACTGCTTATTCCATAGCAGGATTTACAAATGGACTCCAGCTATGGCTGTTCCAGAACAAATGGCCTCTAACATCAATTTCATTGCCTTTCGCTCTGTAATCCAAATTCACAAGTCAGATTGGAATTACTTGTTCCTGTATGATGGAAGAATTTTCATCCATGCTGAGAGGAAGGCATTTTTATTTTCTCAACTCTTTTTCTAAGAAAGCTGTGTATTTTTTTTAACACTATGGTCTTTTTGGTATAATTATCTGTACTTCTTTTTAAAATTAATTAATTATTTATTTATTTATTTATTTTTGGCTGTGTTGGGCCTTTGTTGCTGCGCGCGGGCTTTCTCTAGTTATGGCAAGTGGGGGCTATTCTGTTGCGGTGCGCGGGCTTCTCATTGCTGTGGCTTCTCTTGTTGCAGAGCACGGACTCTAGGCGCACAGGCTTCAGTAGTTGTGGCTCTCGGGCTCAGTAGTTGTGGCTCGTGGGCTCTAGAGCGCAGGCTCAGTAGTTGTGACTCAGTTGCTCCGCGGCATGTGGGATCTTCCCGGGCCAGGGCTCGAACCCTTGTCCCCTGCATTGGCAGGCGGATTCTTAACCACTGCGCCACCAGGGAAGTCCTGAAAGCTGTGTATTGATTGCAATGTTGATTTTGATGAAAGTTGGCATCTTAGGCTGAAATTAATCTAACTGTAAAATTACAAATCAGCTTAAAATGTAGGCCCCAAGAAAATGAATTTCACAAGTTTGGGACAACAGAAAGAGCCTTCATTCATTCAATCATTCATTTAATTCAACAAATACCTGTGGAGTTCCTACAGGAGCCAGGTGTAGGTGCTAAAAGCAAGACAGATGAGTTCCTTGTTCTCATGGGGCTGTCACGGGGGGGTGGGGAGGCGTCAAATTTTTTTAAAGTTCAAAAGGTGGTACACACCGCAAAGAAAAAAAAAAAAAACCAGCAACGCAATGGCAAATGACTGGGGGAGCACTGGATGATGAGTCAGGTGACCTAGATTCTGATCTCAGCTTTGCCGGGAATGGTCTCTACAGTCTTCAGCTATCACTACACCTCTCTGGCCTTATTTTTCTCACTCATGCAGTGATGACTTGAGTTTATGGTCTCTAAGCTTCCTTTCTAGTATCATGTTCTTTGATTTGATGGTTCAAAGACTGTCATTATTTCAATAAACACGAATGCCTATCAGAGTCAAAGACAGCACTCCCTGTGTAATGGGAGAGACAGGCATGGAAATAGATCATTATGAAACAGTGTGAACAATGCTGTAATTTGCTCTTCTCAGTCCAACACACCCCTACACATAAATGTGTCACATAATGAGAAATACATCGTTAAACAAAAGGAGACAGTGGGTCAAAGCTACCTCATCCAACGGTCCTGCCGCCGTGGGACATTGAGTTCTGTGCAGGACTATTTCTCCCCACTAACACTGTAATCAGTTCCAGGACAACAGAGAAAACCCAGTTTCTTTTTCCTCTGTATTGACTATACTGAGCACACAGTAGGTGCTGTGTAAATTCCCGCTGACAGACACTCATTTAACTACTTTCATAGCACAGATTGGCAGACAGGGATTGAGGGATCGGGCTGGAGCAGACCCACGGGTCTAGTAATAACGTTTGCCTACAGAGCGATTGAGCCATTTGCTGCTGTGCAGCTTTTAACCCTCTTTCGGGGGCCCCTTTTGCATTTTGTAATATTCTGCACGTTTTAACTTGATACAGTTAACACAGAATTATTTGAAATCGTGATCACTACTGTGTAAACACGATGCTTGTCAGCAATTGGGATGCAGTATGGATGATAAAAGTGGTTGACTAGAGAAGTGGCGCTGTGGATGATTTTCTAAGTATTTCGTTTTTAGTACTACTTCACAGTAAAATACAAAGCTAATCCTCTGAAGAAAAGGCGCCTCGGAGAGCTGACATTTAAAAAAATAAAAAGGGTAAAATACATTTCAAACCCAAGTCCCTCCCAAAGTACACGGTCCCACTGTCAGAAACCCAGGGAAAAGCGTCAGGCGAGCTACTGCTGCCAAGAATCACCTGTGGGAGTCTTCCAGGGACTTAACAGAACAAGGTTCCCAAGCCTCAGAGAACCTTCCAAAAATCCCCTTCCCGGAGCCCCGCCCCCCGCTTGTTACCATAGTGCGTCAAAGGCCCGTAGTCATCAGAAACGGGAAAAAAAACGTACGTCGCGCGAGACTCTGTGACGGGATTTCGAAGTTAGGGAACAGCCGCGGCGCAAGCGCACTGGCCTCACAACCTCGGGGCTGCACGCGGGTAGGTAGACTAGAGGAAGGGGAGCAAAGCGTGCTGGTGTCTTTTTTTTTTTTTTTCCTTCCCAGTGCAGTGCGTGAGTCTGCGGGTAGCTGGAGGTGCGGAGCGCGGGGCCTGGCTCGGCCTCCCCGGCGCGCGTGTGACTGCGGCGGGTGCCCTCCTCCTGCTCCTCCACGAGTTGGAGGAGTGCAACGGGCGTGCTCCCGGGTTGCCAGGACACGAGCTCGTGCTCGCCTTTTCAACGGTCGCCCGTCACGCACACATTCCAGTCCCCTGAGAGTTGGTCTTCGCGCCTCGGCGCGCCCCTCCTCACCCGGCCCCTCCCACCGACCCCCGTTCCCGCTCGCTCCTGGTAGCGAGTCGGCTTCATCCCTGGGGTCCCTGCTTGGGGGCGGAGAAGATGGCTGGCGGACGTCTGCTGTTGGGGGGCGACTTCCTGTCGCCGCCGCCGCTGCCCCCCCTCCCGCCGCCGCCGCCGCCGCCCCTCCCGCCGCCCCCGCCCGAGCCAGTGCTGGAGCAGTGGCGCTATAGCCACGAAAGTGACTGGCAGTGGGCTCTGCGGCGCAGCTTCATCTGTCGGCACCTGCACAGCTATCCCGGGGCTGCCCTAGACCAGCTCCTCGCGCTCTCCGCTGCCTGGACCAACCACGTTTTCCTGGGCTGCAGGTGAGGAAGGTGTAAGGGTCGGGTTAGGGACCCGGGTGGTGGGGGGAATCGGCGATGAGGGTCGGGATAGGGACCGGGGGGGCCGGGTAGGGATGAGAGCTTAGAGACTGGAGGTTTGGAGGTGCTGGAGGACTCCAGAGGGCTCACTGTTGGCCTGGGTGGGGGGTTGGCCAAGCTAGGTGGCAGGGGATGACATAACAGCTAGAAGGGTGCGGGGATCGTGAGAGCGGCCCCTCCAGGACCAGGGATGAAGATAAAGAAGCGCCTGGGAGAGGATTATTGAGAGGTGGTCATTGTGATGGTGTTTTTGGAGGGCGTGGGAAATGACGAATAGCAGAACCTCGGACCTGCGTAGGACCTTCCAGGGATGCGGTATCCGCAGAGAATATTCGACAGTTGGGGCTTCGAGGGTCTGTGGGGGGAGGGGAGGGGGACTCTTTGGTTCTAATTCTAGTCTCCTCCTGACTGGCCTCCCTTCCATCCCCGTTAAATTAAACAACACCAGCCCCGCTGCTGGGTTGTACTGTCTTCTCCTGGGGAGGCGGTTTGTATGAGGTCTCTCAGCCGCAGGGCCCGCCTTTCTTGTAGATTTGCGCATTATGTGTATGGACGCAAACAAAGAAATGGATATATCTACTGTAAAAAAGGATTGCCCTCATTTCACCTTAATTGTGATCAGAAGGGTTAACATTTGGCCTCGGGGTGAGGTTTGGGGTATGTGTCCCCTCCCCCCTTTCCTAGAACCTGGTGCGTGTTCTGAACAGGCCTCTTTGAAAGCTCTTTGCATTCAATGGAGACTGCGGTATGGTTCCAACGCATTTTTTTTTTTCTCAACAGACTACTTGGACCACTGTCCTACAGAACCCTCAGACAGGCCCTATACTAGACTAATCATTCCTTTGATAGACTAAGAGGCTTCTTTTTTTTTTTTTGACACTCTTGCCTCACGGTGAATTTTTTATTAGGAAGGATGAGAAATTCTGGAAAATGATCAGATCAAATTCAGCCAGTTCAGTTCCAGGAATGACTGTAAATAGGATTGTCTACTGTTAGTGCTTAATTGTTGAACATAGCATCCAGCGTGATACTTTGTTTTGCTTTCATAACACAAATGTGTTTTTTTCTGTCTTCTCTAGGTTAGTGTAATTTCTGCCTCCAGAGATAATGATTGTTTCACTGGAGGAACTGGTTACAACTGGGGAAGCCTCAGTAATTAATCAAGTCAGATAAATTTAATTGACCTTCACTTAACAATATTGTTCTGGCAGTAGAAAAGGTACCTTTATCCTGTAATCGTAGATCTCCTTAATATCACGGAAGGCCGTGGGGAATCTGAATCCTTAAAAAAAAAAGTTACATAGGTGAGGAGAATAACCATCCTCTGTGTTAATGATAAATCTTACCTTCCCACAAGAATGTAAGCTCCTTCGGGGAAAGGGTTTTTGCTTTCTTGTTCACACCTTTATCCTCAGTGCCTAGAAGAGTGCCTTCTTCATAATAGCTGCTCAATAAATATGTGTGGCATGAACAGATGAATACAGCTTTGTAATGTACAAAATACTTAAAATATGTATCTCATTTAATACAACAACCTTAGAAATTGAGTGGTGTCTCATTTTTACAGCTAAATCAATGGAAGCCAAGAAGTTAAGTGACTTTTCCAAGGTCCCATAGTTGGGGCTGGGACCCAAGTCTTCCGATGCTCTTTCCACTGAGACACAGCTGCTATAGGGAAGGATGGACCAGGAGTGAAAGCAAGTAACCGACATAAGTCATTATTATCTCTCAGGATTTCATCCCAAGAACAACAGAAGCCTTGAGCATAACTAGGGCATTAAAAACACAAACCGGGCCAGTGATAGTGTTAAAAGCTCAGGCATCCAGAGCATTTGTGTGTATGCACTCACCCAGGCACATTTGTGTATAGTATATATCAACACATGTATTGTCATCATGTTGCATTGCAGTTAAGTCAATTCAATCAATACAAGAATGGCTATAACATTATCCAGTAGCTTAACTGAAGAGTAATGTTTGCATTGTACCTGATAACTTAGATATAGGAGAAATGGAAGAGGCAATAAAGAATCTTGGAAGCTAGGCAGGCTTTATATTAGCTGTCATCTTCAGGTGAGTAAAACCTGTATTCCAGTACTTGTTAATGTCGATGTTGGCAGAGCTCTTGTTTTCTGGTCTATTCTGCTGTGACAGAAGACTCTTCTTTTCTCCCAGGGGAACTGTGGAGTACATGGTGACATAGCCCATTCTAATCCAAAATTATTAATTTGTTGTTCAAGGCTCATCCCTTGACTTACAGAACAGATTATAAACAGTAGCAAGAAGGGAACTCTTTGCCTTTTGTTTCCCACTCGCAGGACTCCGTGTTCTGATTTAGCTGGGGCTGAAATAACTCCTAGGTCAAGGACATCTTTGAAAACTCCTTGATCATAAGACCAAGCCAGGAGGAGCTCAAATGTGCAGGGAAGCAAACCATGTTTCATTCTTTTTGGTGATAGTGGCAATTGTCAGAGAACAAGTTTGAATATCTTCTTGACTCTCCGTAACATGTTTCTCAGACTTAAGCAAGCATCAGAATCACCTGTTAGGCTTGTTAAAACACAGATTGCTGGGCTCCCCTCCCAGAGTTTCTGATTCAGTAGGTGTGAGGTGGGACCCCAGAATTTGCATTTCTAACTAATTCCCAGATAATTACTGTTGATCAGAAAATGCTCATCCAGGGACTACACTATAAGAACCATTGCCTTATAGGATAAAATAAAGCAATGTTTTCCAGTCTGCTTTTTGATCATCTTTTCTCTCATAGTCGAGGCAATGAGGAAGCCCAAATAGCTGAAATTATTTCTCTTCACTTTTTCTTGTCTGCTTCATAAAAGTAAACAACCTGTCAAGATTGTTTTCTGTAGGCAATTTCTAAGATACGTCTTGTGGCTAATGAAAAGTTAGTGCAGTCTTCTAATCAACTACATCTACAGCACTGACATAATTGTTCATATGAATGCCTAGGGACCTCTGCAGTTTTTACTTAAAATTGTAAATAGTGTATGTATATTTAATAAAGCAGAATGTTTGGTTAACTGGCGCATTAGTTTTCCAATCATTCTTCATCAGTAGTATTAGAAACAATCCTGGCCTAATTACCTTTGATGCGATATTAGTTAATAGAGAAAATATACCCTAAAATGAAATCAGCTTTGCCACCTTGATTATTTGTCTCTTCCTTGTTGATTGAGATTGGTGTTTGGAAGGTAGATGCTGGCTGGGCTCATGTTGTGAAACTAACCTCGCACGTAGTAGGTAGAGTGCATCAGTCACCAGCTAATGAAGTATGAGTGGGAGCTTTCAAAAGATGTATCAGTAATCTTGGTTTTATGTTATTCACTGACTATGTTAGGAGTCTTAAGAATAGTTTTGCATAAGTAATTTTATACTTGGAAATCCTAATCTTTGCTTAGTTTTCAAACCTCAGCTTTTTTATTTGGACCTAGTAGAGCAGTTTAGTAGATTTTTAAAAAATGGAAAGCATCTATTACTGAATATTCATTAAATTTCAGGTGCCATTGTATATCATAAGTATACACCTATATGCACGTGTCTTTTTTCAAGAATGTAAGATTCATGAAGTCAGATGTCTTTGTCCACTAGACATCATCTTTTTGTATGCTAGGACAGTTGTGATTTCCTAAAGCTTGGAACATAATAAACTATCTTTGGAAACCTTAAAGATTTGCTGGGGCTTTTTGGTTTTCTTTTTAAGCATTTACAACCAAATGGGTGAATTAACAGACTTAACTACATAATATGCATGCATCTTAAAATTACTCTATTAGACTTGCCTTACTGACACTTTACATCATGGTCCCACTGTAAGACAGAATACTATATAGCCATTAAAACTCATGTGGTAATGACATGGAGAGAAAGTTTATGACATAGTAAATTAAGAAAAACAACACCCGCCCCCAGCAGATTACAAATCAAAGATGATCTGATAGTAATTTTTTTGTGGCGGTGGGGGGACGTGGTATGGGAAGCATAGAAAAAGGAATAAAAAGTAAACCCCAAAATGTTAGTGAAGTTATCAGTGCTTGGGTTTGTAGGTGCTTTTCTTGGTGGATTCTCTAAAATTTCTGGAGTAAAGGTGTTCCTTTTAAATCCACTACAAAAAAAAAACACGCTATGGAAAACTGAGTAATGAAAGCTTTACTGCCTTGGCTGATTTCAAATTTGCGGAACCACTTCTTTATCCCTGGGTAGCTACTCTCTGGAGACTGAAATCCTAGTGGTCTTCATAGTAAAGATTAATGCAAAGATTAATATTTGCATTGTTCTTTGAATAGTCAAGTGTCAGGCACTATACGGTCTGTTCCATTATTTTTTCAGCTGGTTGGGCTTCTTCAGTATTATGACTTCCTAATAAAGGGCTGAGAAGATGACTGTGTTGGCAGCTAACACGGAGGTTTATTTTTATAGCCTATGGGTGATGTTGAATTTTGTGGCAGATGTAATGAATAGAGAATAGTAAGTAGGTATAATCATTACTAACTCTGGAAGAAACCTGAGAGAAAAAGTGAATGTGAATGGAGTGGGCCCCAAATGCATCATTCACGCACACTGTATGGCACACATGCCGTTTACAGTTGTATACCGCATTTGGAATAAGGCTATAATTTAAGGTCTGGAGAATTTTGACTGGAATTCAAGGTGAGTGGGTTGGTTGTAGTACCAGTTTTGGTAGCAAGAGTGGCAATACCAGTTTAAGATTTGTAGACTTCATCTCACTTTCATAATCTTTTGTTTTCATCACCTTGGAAATTGGACTCCCAAATCTTAATGAAAGTGATATATACAATGTATGACGTTTTAGGCGATGGTTTTTGATATTTAGATAAGAGTAAATAAAAATAAAATTACTTTTGGCATTTAAAATACCTGTGCTAGCAGCAGCAGTTATCAGTGGGAAGTGTGGGTTACAACTGGGCTGGCTTCCAGGTAATCTGTCAGTGAAGGCCACCATGTCACTCCTCTGCTTTGCAAGGAAAGACATCTGAAGGGTGTGGAACCTATTGTGTGGAAAATGGAAAATGTTACCCTCCTTCAAGTTCAGAACCTATTCATGTAGAGGTGTGCTAGTCACTCATTTTCAGAACTTTCTTGGGGAATTCCCTGGCAGTCCAGTGGTCCCTGGTAGGCTGGGAAAGGCTCTGAAGGTAGGAAGGGTGAGTAGATCCCCATGATAACCAAAACTTCACTTGAGCCCATATTTTTGTTTCTCTGCAGGAAATTGATATTCTGTCAAGCTCCAATTTACTTCATAAAGGAGTCCTTTTAAAAATTGTATGTTTTAAAGCTTTTTATTATGGAAAAATCAAACACACAAAAATAGTTTAGTGGACACCCATGTGCCCATCACTCAACTTCAGCAAGTATCAAGTCTGTCATGCTACCCTTCTCATTTCATCTTGCCCCCAGTTTTTTTGTGGGAGATAGTGTAGAGAATATTAAAGCAAATCTTGACATCATTTCTTCTGCAAATACTTTAGTATATATCTGTACCGGGTAATTTTTCATAATACCATTATTCATACTCAACAAACTTAACAATAATTTCCTAAAATCATCCAATGCCTAGTCCGTGTTTAATTTTCTGTATTTGTCTCAGGATACCTTTTTACAGTTGGTTTGATTCACAGTCCAAACAAGGTCCACGCATATCTGGTTGATCTGTCTCCTTTAACCTATAACCATTCCCTCTACTTTTATTTCATGCTGTTTATTTGATGAAGAAATGGGCTGTCACATAGTGTTTCCTTCATTATGGATTTGGCTGGCTGTATTCTTTTTTTTTTTTTAAATATTTATTTATTTTGGCTGCACCAGCTCTCAGTTGCGGCATGCGGGATCTTCATTGCGGCATGTGGGATCTTTAGTTGCGGCATGCGGGCTCTTAGTTGTGGCATGCATGCGGGCTCTAGTTCCCCGGCTAGGGCCCCCTGCATTGGGAGCGTGGAGTCTTACCCACTGGACCACCAGGGAAGTCCCTGGCTGGCTGTATGCTTGTGATGGTGTTTAACATGTTTCTAGGAGTTAGGGGCTTGATTAGGTTTGAGTTCAGTTATTTGGTGGGCAAGAACACTTTTTAGATCTTTGTCTTGTCATATCACATCAGGGACACAGGTCTGGTTGGTTGTCCAATTTTTAGTGATATTAAGATTATAAAGTTCTCCACCAGCTTTTTTTAATTAAAATTTTTATTGAAATAATTATAGATTCACCTGTAATTGTAGGGGAATAACACAAAGCAATGCCCTGCACTCTTTACCCAGTTCCCCCCAGTGACAACATTTTGCAAAGTTATTGTATCATATCATAACCAGGATAATGACCTTGTTACAATCCACTGATTTCTACACAGATTCCCCCAGTTTTACAAGTACTGGGGGGTGTGTGTGTGTGTGTGTGTGTGTTGTGTGTTTAACTCTATACAGTTTATCACGTGTAGGTTTGCATATGCACTACCACAGTCAAGATATTGAACAGTTCCAGTACCACAAGGATCCCTCATGTTGCCCTTTTATAACCACAGCCATCTCCCTCCCACTCATACACAGTATTGTGTGTATCAATAGTTTTTTTTCCTTTTTATTGCTGAGTAGTGTTGTTCCGTGATGTGTGGTACCAGAGTTTGACCACCTGTTGAGAGACTTCTGGGCTGATTGCAGTTTGGGGTTGTTACAAATAAAGCTGTTTTGAACATTTGTGTACAGTTTTTTTGTGTAAACATAAGTTTTTATTTCTCTGAGATAAATGCCCAAAAGTGCGGTTGCAAGATTGTGAGGCAATTGCATGTTTAATTTTATAAGAAACTTCCAAGTTGTTTCCCAGAGTGTCCATACCATTTTACATTCCCACTAGCAATGTACGGGTGATCCAGTTTTTCTGCATTCTTGTCAGCATTTAGTGTTGTCACTATTTTTCACTTTAGCCACTCTGATAGGTATGGAGTGATATCTCATTGTGGTTTTAAATTGCATTTCTTTGGTGGCTAATGATGTTGAACATCTTTTTGTGTGCTTATTTGCAATCTGTATATCCTCTTTGGTGAAATGTTCTGTTTATATCTTTTGTTCATTTATATGTATGTGTACACATATATATGTGTATATACACATATGTGCACATTATATATATGTATATATCTTACTGTTGCATTTTGAGAGGTCTTTATACTAGATACTAGTCTTTTGTCAAGTGTGTGGTTTGCAAATGTTTTCTTGCAGTCTGTAGCTTGTCTTTTCATCCTCTTCATGGGGTCTTTTGAGAACAAAAGTTTTTAATTTTGGTGAGGTCCATTTTATTAACTTTTTCTTTAATGGATCATGCTTTTGGTGTCAAGTGTGAGAACTCTTTGCCTAGCCCTAGATCTTTAGATTTTGTCCTATGTCTTTTGTAAAAGCTTTTTAGTTTCACATTTTACATTTCAGTTTGTGATGCGTTTCGAGTTAATTTTTGTGCAGGGTGTGAGGTTTAGGTTGAGGTTGTTTGTTTGTTTGGCTTAAGGATACCCACTTGGTCCAGCACCATTTGATGAAAAGGCTGTCCTTCCACCATTGGATTGCTTTTGCAGCTTTGTCAACAGTTGAGCACATTCGTGTGGGTCTATTTCTAGGTTCTTCTCCATCAACTTTTCATCTGATAAGCTTAGCAGCCCTTGATGATCACTTATTGTTGCATTATGGGTCGTAAAATGGTAGTAATCTATCATTCCTTCATTTATTAGCTGGAATGCTTCTGTAAAAGAGATTTTCCTCATCAACTCTCTAGATTCTCTGAGGTACAGTCCGTACGGGAAAATGCCAGATAAATGCTTGCTTTCTTCCTTTAACATTACCTGTTTTGGGAATAATGATTTGATTCCCTACCATCCTACAAAGGTGACCAATAACGAGTTTGTAAGTATTATTATGAACTAATGGATTTTTAAAATATTTGATGTGTTTCAGTCCACTGTGGTTATTCTTACTGATACTCAAGTTGGCTCGCTTCTGAGTCCATTTGACACAACCCCTGAGGTCTTTGACAGCTTCCTTGTTTCCAGGCACAAAAATATCTCCCAGGTTCACCTTATACATTTCTTGCCCCAAACTTGGATCCAACCATTTCTCTCAGGACTCTGATTCCTTTCGGTGGGAAGTGATAGAAACCACAATCTGGATGTTATACGCCATCCCTTATTATTTATTTATTTATTTGCTTGCACCAGGTCTTAGTTTCAGCAGGCGGACTCCTTAGTTGCAGCACGTGGGCTCCTTAGTTTCGGACTCCTTAGTTGGGGCATGCATGTGGGATCTAGTTCCCTGAGCAGGGATCGAACCCAGGCCCCCTGCATTGGGAGCGCAGAGTCTTATCCCCTGCGCCACCAGGGGAGTCCCACAGCCCACCTCTTATTAACACTCTTAGTACTTCTGTAAATATATTAATGTAATTATTTACATATACTGTGTATGTATGATAGAGAAAAATTATGAGTTTATATGGATACTTTTAGTTCAAATTAAAGATAAGGTCTTCACCTAAATTTCTTGATTTTTATGTTTGTATGTCTTCTAATGATAGTAACATAATTACTCATTTGATACATAACTATTTTATGGCAGATTCTTCAGTTTTATAGCCAAGACACTCTGTTGGTAAAGTCCTGTGGGAGCAATTATAAGACGGGTCATCTAGAAACTTTTTCAAAAACTGCATTCTTATCTGTTTTAACTGTAGATTATATTAATTTACATAGGTACAGCCCACGCTTGATGGAAAAAATTCTCCAGATGGCTGAAGGTATCGATATTGGGGAGATGCCTTCATATGATCTGATGCTGTCCAAACCTTCCAAAGGTCAAAAACGTCACCTCTCAACATGTGATGGTGAGTATACTTATTTCTGGAAGGTGGGATTTGAAGAAACTGTGGCTTTTTTTTAATGATATGAGTGTGGTATATGATTTTAAATAACATTGGTAACTTTGGATCTTACACAAACGTAAAATTTTAACTTTTAGTTTATACATTTTTTTAGGATGCTAAATAGAACTGAAAACTAAGAATACTGAACTCACACTATAATGCTATCCTTGAAGTCCGTGCCATGGAACCTCCCTTTAAATAGAACAACCTTATACTCTAGATCATTTGAGCATCTAAGTAACTAAATCCTCTTGGATGGGTCCAGCGTGGACCAATTTTCTACTAAACCGTGTTATAGGGAGAAAGCTCTAGTGTCTGGTATAGCCTCAACAGAGTTCTTCCATAGCTTTAAATTTGATACCCTCCATAAATCATCAGCTTCCAGCTGTTCTAGAAATAAAATATAGCAAACACCTTTTTGTGCAGAATAGGTCAGAACTAAGATTTTGAAGTTGAAAACCTTTGGGATCTTTTGACAGTTTTTTTTTATTTGGTTTTTTAGTCACAACTATGTAAAGCACCATCACAGAGTCAGTCACTTCTGGTACAAAAGAGAGGCTTTGTAAATGCCTCTGCTCATCATCTCTGTTGCATTAGAGCCATCTGTTCCGTTTGCAATCCTGAAGAAGGGAGCTTTTCAGCACAGGTGGTATGAGATCGTAGTGGAACCACCTCTTACTCGGTACACTTCACCTGTGCTTTAACTCATTCGATGCAGAAGCATCTACCGGTCATGCGTGGTGGTGACCTGCATACTCGAGTCAATGGCATATTTTCTATCAAGTCTCTTCCCTTACACATGGACGGACAGGGAGCATCCCTCCTTATGCTGGAATCTTATATTGATATTTGAGTCCCTTCACCTAAATGACCCGAAGTTTTTGTGATGGGAATATCTTGTACCAACAATATAGTTTGCAAAAATAATATGGTTGGTACTATTTTCCTGCTTGGTTCTTTTGAAATATTCCTTTTTTAATGAATTGTAAATTTCACTCATTCTATAGGTCAAAATCCTCCTAAAAAGCAAGCCGGTTCCAAATTCCATGTGAGACCTCGTTTTGAGCCTGTACATTTTGTAGCTAGTAGTTCAAAAGATGAAAGACAGGAAGATCCTTATGGCCCTCAAACAAAAGAGGTAAATGAACAAACACATTTTGCCAGCATGCCAAGAGACATCTACCAAGATTATACTCAAGACTCTTTCAGTATACAAGATGGAAATTCTCAGTATTGTGATTCATCAGGATTTATTTTCACAAAAGACCAGCCTGTAACAGCCAACATGTATTTTGACAGTGGGAACCCTGCCCCCAGCAGCACATCACAGCAGGCAAACTGCCAGTCAGCTCCTGAGCCTTCACCATCACAGACATTTCCTGAGTCAGTGGTAGCCGAGAAGCAGTATTTTATTGAAAAACTAACAGCAACTATCTGGAAGAACCTTTCTAATCCAGAGATGACTTCTGGATCTGATAAAATTAATTACACATATATGTTAACTCGTTGTATTCAGGCATGTAAGACAAATCCTGAATATATATACGCTCCTTTAAAAGAAATCCCTCCTGCCGACATCCCCAAAAATAAAAAACTTCTAACAGATGGTTATGCTTGTGAAGTTAGATGCCAAAATATCTACTTAACTACAGGTTATGCTGGCAGCAAGAATGGTTCCAGGGATCGAGCTACTGAGCTAGCTGTAAAACTCTTGCAGAAACGTATTGAAGTTAGGGTTGTCCGACGGAAATTCAAGCACACGATTGGAGAGGACCTTGTGGTGTGTCAGATTGGCATGCCTTCATATGAATTTCCGCCAGCTCTGAAACCACCAGAAGAGCTGGTGGTGCTGGCTAAAGATGCTTCTGGGCAGCCGATTTTTAATGCTTCTGCCAAACACTGGACCAATTTTGTCCTTACAGAAAATGCAAATGATGCAATTGGTATCCTTAACAATTCTGCCTCATACAACAAAATGTCTGTTGAATACAAATATGAGATGATGCCAAATCGTACGTGGCGTTGTCGAGTGTTTTTGCAAGATCACTGCTTAGCTGAAGGTTATGGAACCAAAAAAACAAGTAAACATGCAGCTGCTGATGAGGCTTTGAAAATCCTTCAAAAAACACAACCCACTTACCCATCCGTCAAAAGTTCACAATGCCAAACAGGCTCTTCACCCAGGGGATCTGGGAAGAAGAAAGATATAAAGGATCTCGTAGTTTATGAGAATTCTTCAAATCCTG
This sequence comes from Physeter macrocephalus, assembly GCF_002837175.3. NCBI lineage: Eukaryota > Metazoa > Chordata > Mammalia > Artiodactyla > Physeteridae > Physeter > Physeter macrocephalus. The sequence continues at coordinate 92,963,418 of NC_041234.1, read as the reverse complement.
TGTGCACGCTGAACGACACAGCTCAGTTTAATCGAATGACAGTTGAATATGTCTATGAAAGAATGACAGGACTCCGATGGAAATGCAAGGTGATTCTAGAGAGTGAAGTAATTGCAGAAGCAGTTGGAGTGAAGAAAACTGTCAAATATGAAGCTGCTGGGGAAGCTGTGAAAACCCTCAAAAAGACCCAGCCGACTGTCATTAACAACTTGAAGAAAGGAGCTATTGAAGATGTGATTTCAAGAAATGAAATTCAGGGTCGCTCAGCAGAGGAGGCTTACAAACAACAAATCAAAGAAGATAACATTGGAAATCAGCTGCTGAGAAAGATGGGTTGGACGGGTGGTGGTTTAGGTAAATCTGGTGAGGGCATTCGGGAGCCGATCTCTGTCAAAGAGCAGCATAAGCGGGAAGGGCTTGGTCTTGATGTAGAGAGGGTAAATAAAATTGCCAAGAGAGATATTGAACAGATCATCAGAAACTACGCCCGCTCGGAGAGCCACACGGATTTAACTTTCTCTACAGAGCTGACTAATGATGAGCGGAAGCAGATACATCAGATTGCCCAGAAGTATGGTCTTAAGAGTAAGTCTCATGGGGTGGGCCACGATAGGTACCTGGTGGTAGGTAGAAAAAGACGGAAGGAGGATTTACTAGACCAGCTCAAACAGGAAGGCCAAGTGGGGCATTACGAGCTTGTGATGCCTCAAGCAAATTGAGATCTTACTAATTTATTTTGTAAATGCCTAATGAGGCAGATTTGTGAATAAAAGAAATGCTACATGTTCTGGTTGCAGAGTCTATTCATTCTTAAGGTGTCTCACCTTGTTCATTTCATATAGTGCTTTATTAGATATTGGAACTTGAAGAATTCTGTCCACCTGTATTAGCTTAATCCAGCAGATAATATTGTGCAGTTTCTGTTTGTGTCTTTGATATTGCTGTGTCCCTCAGATTTTAGTAGTTTGTACAAAGCAAGAACACATATCCAAATGGAATTTCACCCCGAGAAAGAAATTCCCATTTTAAAGGGCATAGCACAGCAATTTGCAACAATATGTAAAGTTGATATTGACTACAATAAAACTACAGTCTTAATTCCAGACTTAACTGAAAATGTCAGGTCATTTTGTATTATCTATTTTCATCTTTATGTGAAGCCAGTTATAGAATGTTTAATAGTAAATTGTGCTGTACGTGTAAATGTCCTTACCAACTAAATGATGTAAAACTTTCTTAAAGTAATTTTAGTGTTCATTTATTTATAACTTCTACCATGTGGTTTCCAGAATATTGGAAGTGATATACTGTATCTTGTGATATATGAGTGTTAACAAATTCTAGTCTTCATGCTGAGAGAGCACTACTTGAGAGAGCAATTGAAAAGTTCCCAAAACTTTGATTCAGTCTGAAGAAAGGAAGCTGGAACTGTCTGTTCTTGGTGCCTTGCAGAGAGACTCGCAGCAACTCTCCGTTATAGCTTTCACATGATTTGGGTGTATAGCACATCCAAGGTGGCCACAGCTGTGGTGGAGCTTGGTAAAAGACTGAAGATACCTTGGTGCTTTGATGAAAAGGTTAGTTGGCTGGTCCCTCTCTCAAAAAGCTTATTTAGCCCCCAAAGCCAACTTTGTAACATATTTAAAACTGCTATTTTCGCTTATTTCTGGAATGTAAAAAAAAAAAACTATAAAAAGGATTAGTGTATGCTTCCTGAATAAAAAGGAGCCAAAGTTGATCAAAATGGTGGTGTGCTTGTTTCTGGGAAGCAGCCTGGTAGCGACACTTTGGGTCTTTGGAGAAGGGAAGTGGCGTTTGCACAAAATATTTCAACACTTAGAGCACATGTGGATGAACATAATGACTTAGCAGATAGGAACAGCCAGTCAGCCACCCATCACGTTTTCTCTGGGGACCAACCTGCTGGCTGCAACCAAATCTCAGGCTGTTTACTTCTACGTGATTTTGTTTTTGTATCTCGGATAAATCAAGTGTTAATATTCAGAGATGAATACTGATATTGATAAACACTTCCAATGACTTCATGTTTAGAACAATTAGGTTGTTTACAGTGTCTTAAAACATTTAGCACCAAACTTGACATGTAATTGGCCCACAGTGAACAATTTCCTTTCCCCTCTTTTTTTTTTTTTTTTTTTTTTTTTTTTTTTTTTTGCGGTGTGCGGGCCTCCCTCTGCTGC
>NC_041234.1:92909562-92961119 GCF_002837175.3 Physeter macrocephalus | reverse complement strand
GCCTCTCCCGTTGCGGAGCACAGGCTCCGGACGCGCAGGCCCAGCGGCCACGGCTCACGGGCCCAGCCGCTCCGCGGCACGTGGGATCCTCCCGGACCGGGGCGCGAACCCGGTTCCCCTGCATCGGCAGGCGGACGCGCAACCACCGCGCCACCAGGGAAGCCCTCCCCTCTTATTTTTATTTTACATTAAGAAGCTGTCCATTGTAGTTAAATCAATATTTAAAAAATATAAAGGGATTAACTTTTATGCCCGGACCTCTGTGACTTTTAGTCACCTACAGTGATTAACACCGTAAGTGATGTTTGCTTTCCACTAACTCTTTTGTCCTGCAGTATATGGCCTTATATGGCCTTTCCTAATGTTGGTAGGAAGGGAAATGAGGTGTGCATTTTATTTTGGCACTTAATGTTTTAACAGTGGCAAAGGGAACTAAGCTAAAATGTTTATAGATTTTATAGGATTTTTTTTTTTTTTTTTTTTTTTTTTTTTTTTACCTACAAGTCTCATGCCAACTTTGAGAGGCTGTGGTTCAATTAGTGTTAGAAAATCCAAGCTTCAACTCTCTTGGGTAAGAGTGGCTTTGGGGATTAAGGAGTGTGAAAACTCATTTCTCTACATTTCTTTCCTCTTCCCAAAATGATTTGGGGGCTGGAGGAGTAGGGTAATGTTACACAAATCTGGTTTATATAAGTTCAATAGAACAGAATATTAATATAGTTAAACTTAAGCTCTGAAATAATGGGGCCAAGTGTATATTTGGTTCTCAATTTGAGAGTCTAGATTTCCTGACTTCTTAGATCAGCCTTGGTATAGATGTGGAATTAGGGTGAAGTCATTTAACTCTGCCTGAGAATAAAGAATGTTGAGAAATGGGTTTTGCAAAAATGAGCTGCTGACAACCCTGCTGTTCTATTTTGTCCCCTTTTTGTTGGTTCTTGTATTTTCCTTTTCTTTGAGATGGCAGTCGTTTTAACCCAATAACCTTGCTATAAAACCTGCGCAGGTACATGAGCAGTTTCAAGTTTTATTTGAATCACTTAAATATACTGAGGAACTAACTCTGCTTTCAGTTATACATATGTTTATAGCTTTGAGGCTCACAGATCTATTGTTTAGATTTTTTTCCCTCCCTTTTGATTATAAAATGAATAGAAATTTCCTGCATTCTGTTGGGATTCTTTTTCAAATAGTATACAGTGCATTCACTGTGCTATGAGTAACTCCTGAAGCTGGAGATCGGTCCTAAAGAAAGGACTTTAATTACAACTTTGGTTCTTCATCATACCCTCGTTGCCACACCAGCAGGTGCAGAATTGAAGGTTCAAATCCAATTCTGCCATTTAAAAGGGGACCTCACAAATCTGGTTTATTATTGTTATAAAATTATTGTATGCAGGCAGCCTGTGGCATTTGTTTAAAAAAACTGTAAAGAAAAAAGGCAAATTAGCATTAAACTTTGAAATGAATGATTTGTGGTGCCTTTGACCGTGGATATGATGCTTTGGGAGGTCAGCTTGTTGACGCCGTTGTAAGATTTTAAAAGGATTATCCCGTGAAAGAGATAGGGAATAGTGTTTCTCAGGAGGTGTACACAAAAAATATTAAACTTGCACATTCCCAATCTCACCTTAATTTTTTTCAAGTATAAGTAACAGTGTCAATATTTAAGATACCCAGCCACAGGACTTCCCTGGAGGTCCAGTGGTTGAGACTCAGTGCCTTCACTGCCGTGGACCCGGGTGCAGTCCCTGGTCGGGGAACTAAGATCCCACAAGCTGCACGGTGTGGCAAAAAACAAACAAAAAAAGAAACAGAACAAAAAAAAAGATATCCAGCCACAGTAGGATGAAGAAATTTATGTAAAACTAATCTGCCAAATAAAGACCAATTTAATGTCATTCTACTTTGAAGCAGAAATGGACTTAAGAGAAAGTAAGTGCATTTAAGGATGTTGCTTCTAGGTGAAACTAACTAGTTCGTGTGTTCGGTGTAGGATGAGCTCCCTCATGTTGAGGCTCCTTTAAGTGCCATGTCTTAGAGGATGAATGGGTACATACACCATAAGGACTTGATTTCAATTAGCGCCCACACCCCCTCCCAAGAAGTGAGTTTCCACAGTCACTGTCCTTGTCTCTTTAAAATGAGATAGATTGCTCCTCAGAAGAAAGCTGAGTTTTGTTTAAACAAGGTAACATTGAGGATACCTGTACTCCCAAGCTTTACATGAGACTACCATTTTATTATTTTGTTTTTTAAGCTAGGGCTTTTTTAAGAGTTGTTGGAATGTCAGGATCAACAAGTTAGATCTTGGTCTCAGGATGCTGGTAAATCTCCAGGTTAATTCTCCCCCCTTACCACAGTTTCATTCCCTTGACTGACTATAATATATGCTGGAGTAACTCTGTTTTACCTAATAGATTTACATGCTGTTGTTAGCATGTTTAAAAAAAGCATTAAACACGTATGACTGAAAAGAAAATACGTCCTCTCCAGCAGTATCTACTCTTTTCCCTCTCCCAGAATGTATTTTTGCTTTTACCATAATTTTTATTTTAAGGGGGGAAATGAGTAGATATGAGAGTCCAATAAATTCATACTAAAAGTTCATACTGAGCTAAAATATAATTATACCTTGACTACAAAATTTTAAGGTTATTTTTATTTACAAGTTTTGAAAAATGTACATTTTTTTTACATGGGTTACTTGTGCAAAGTTAAATTCAGAAGAGTGATGATAAATGCACAAAAGGTGACAATGGAACATCAGACAAAACATTTACAAGCTTTGTCCCACACTGCTACTTAAAGGTACTGTCAATCTAAAAGTATAAATATCCAAAGAAAGATTGCAAACATTGACTGTAAGTTTCTTATAATACTGAAAGGGAAGAAGAAACTAAAGCATGCAGCATTAACAGAGGATTTGAGTGGAAAATAGTTAACCACAGACATGTTCCCTTCCTTGGGTTAATTAAAACTCTAAAAAAACAATGGAGGATTATAAATTTGTTTATCTAGGGTAGCACTGCTCCTTTAAAAGGATTAAATGATCTCCAACCTTCCCTAGCTTAAAAACTAATGATTGTTTCCATTCCTCTGCTCCCACACCTCTTTAAAAAGTGAAAATCTAGAAGACTTCAGTATTCCGAATCTTAGCTTGGGTGTGTCCATTGAACACCTTGCAAGGAGAGGAAGTGTCAGTTACCATGATTGCTGCACTCCTTTGGCTGAGCCCTTTAACGTTCTCCTTCCTACCAGTAAAAAACACAATTCATGTTAGTTAGGTATTAGTATCATAGCCTTTTTAGCTTCCATTGCTCTTTCAAAATGGATGTTTAGGGCTTCCCTGGTGGCGCAGTGGTTGAGAGTCCGCCTGCCGATGCAGGGGACACGCGTTCGTGCCCCGGTCCGGGAAGATCCCGGAAGATCCCACATGCCGCGGAGCGGCTGGGCCCCGTGAGCCGTGGCCGCTGAGCCTGCGCGTCCGGAGCCTGTGCTCCGCAACGGGAGAGGCCACAACAGTGAGAGGCCCGTGTACCACAAAAAAAAAAAAAAAAAAAAAAAGGATGTTTATATGGATTTGTTTCCCTGTTTTCTATAGGCCATATTCCAAAAATTCACTTCTAAATCTAAATCCAACACAAGCGAAGGACCAGCCAGGGTGAAACGCCTCAGTAATCATTCATTCTGTTAAAAATAACATTCTGGTCATCAAGCTATGCATAAGCACCACCTGTAAAACAATTCATTTTAAAAGCTTAGTGTAAAGTACAGTAACACAATACTGCCATAAAACTGGAAATGAGATACAACAGAAGAGGAATTAATTAAGCATTAGTGACTTTTTGCACGTAACCCAGGTACAGTACATTTGATCTCATAGAGGGTGTTTTCTGATGTTTAAGGAGAGGGTAGAAGGGGTAGGAAAAGCCTGGCAAGGGAAGATGGAAACAGCACAACAGCTATTTTGCTTTTAATAAAGTAAATGTAACGACATGAATAGGAAGGTGACAAACACATCAATATATATTTTTCTTATGACCAGCTGCTGCTTTTCCTGCACCCGGGTCAACAGTCACGCCAGCTCTGTTCTACTATCGCAGAAACACGTTTTTCATACTCCCGCTTGTTCTCCTGGTACAGCTGAGCAGCCTGGCTGTTTGCTGGACTATTGGGATTGGGTTCATCCAAAAGAGACTATAGAGACAATTTGTAAAAAGTCAGTTCCTCAATGTATATATATATATATATATATATATATATATATATATATATATATGGTTGGCCAAAAACTTTGTTCAGGTTTTTCGTACCATCTTATGCAAAACCTGAACGAACTTTCTGGCCAACCCAATATGTATATTCAACACACTCGAATTGTCCTAGGTAGCAGCTAAATTTGCTCTCTTAGCATAATAATCTACAGTTACATTAATCTGCTAGTAGCTAGGCAAACATATACGTTTTCTGGTGGGTTAAGTCTTACCTACTTTTTACTTATGACTTTCAAAAACAATTGCTAATATAAACATATCAAAGGCCATAGTCACATTAAGGAAAATTCACCTGTATGGATGTTAAAATGGAAGACACGTCATATGTTGGACTCCAGCGGTTCTGAAGTATGTCCAGACATATACTACCATCTGCATAGACTAAGAGCATAGAAGTAGGTTATGTTAAACATAACAAAACCATTAAGGTTTTAATATCATAGTCAAGACAAATACAGTCAAGAATACTTTGCTTTTGAGGTTTAAAAAAGATTACTAAGCTGCTTCTTAGTTACCTTCCTAAAAGAAGTGTCATAATCACTACTAGTGAAACAGGATGATCAGAGAATGTCAAACATAATCAGTATAAAACTGGAAGATACTTAATGCTTGTTATTCTGAAAAGACTGCCCTGTTATCCAAGAAACCATGCCCAATTTTTAAGAGGGTTCCTCATCATCGATAGACTTACGGGAAATTCACTCCACTAAATTTTTAAACTTTATCTGCCATCTGAAATAACCAAGATAGCTCAGAGTTCACAAGGTTTCATTTTGATATGAAGATAAAAATATCTGATGCCCTGGAAAATACATTATTAACCTGAATAAAAGGCAACTTGTTCTAGGCTTACTACTAGGAAAAAAAAAAAATAAAAGAGCAAAATAGTAAGTTAGAATCACCTGTGGCACTTTTCCAATACACCGGATACCTGGACTCAACCACAGAATCTGATATTCAGTAGGTCTGGGGTGGGGCCGGGACATCCATGGCTTTTAAATGTCCCGCGCTAATGCTGATCTGCATCCAAAGCTGAAAACTATTGCTCTAAATGCTAGTGAAAATAATCACAACACAAAACTACCCCAATCTGGCCTTACATTAAAAGGAAACCTCAAGAACATCCTTATTTTTGTTTAGTAAGTAAATGATAAAATCATCAAAACCAGGAGGCTCTCAGATTCCAAGCAAAGGCAATGTCCCTTCACTGCTTCAGTTCTAGGACCACAGACCAAGACAGCAACAGACCACCATGAACAAGTTCAGCTTTCAGGAAACGGCAAGATGCCTAGACAAATACTCAGGTGCTACAGACGAATAGGAAATGTGGAATACCTCCCAAATAAACAGTGTAGTAGTTTAAAATACTGTATTAAAAGTGATACTTGCCATTTGGATGAAACATCTTAGAGACAAATCTAACCGTAGGTGGCTTATTCGGATATTCTTCAGTGAATTCTATTGTAAGCTTAAAGGTTCCTGTAATTAGAAAAGAAAGGGTTAAGAAAACCTATTTATCACTTTGTTCGCTAGTACTTTGTTTTTACTACATGACTTTTTTTTTCAAGTATTATATGAAATAACTCAAAGATACAGAGTAGAGAGGAAAGAGACCAGGTAAGAGATAGGGCTCCAGGGATTGCCCTAAAAATGGACAGACACTGTAAGAACCATCACTCAAAGGTGATTTGTTTTTTGTTTTTCCATTATTCTCCCCCAAACTTAAACACAGCCATCTTAAACTCAAAATTAGTGCCTGTAGGATAACTTTAGCCACTGTACATTTTGAAGACATCCTTAAAATGACAAGCAACTAAGCAGCTAGAGCCAAAACGTGGCCTTCCTCCTTGAGAAGACTGAAAGACCTTAATAAAGGCCAATTTTAATCAGCTGTCATCTTAAATGGTGATTTTTTTAATGCACTAGAAAGAATGAGAGCACAAAGTTCAAAAACCAAAGCTAGAAATACAAATCAATAATCAAATTATTTTTAAAATAGCAGGAAATAAGAAAAGTGTTCACTGGCTCCTCTTCATGTAATAGCAGCTCTATAATGAAAACATAATTGAATGTAAGCCAGAAAAAACTTCACAGTCCCTCTTTAAAACCCTTAAGTATGACACAAGCTACTTCACTATAAAACCAACTCAATTATTCACACTAATGGTAGGAATGAATGGCAGAAATAATTTTAAAACCATATTAGATTGCATTCACATCTCCAGTAAATTTCTTTCTAATGATGTTTGTTTACGCTACTATTGAAACAAATTTTTCTGGAATATGTGTCAACTAAGGTAGCAGGAGGCCCTAAAGCATACTAAGTTACAGACTTATTTATAAGAAATGGACAAACTGGATCTCATTCAAGAATTGTTGGGGACTTCCCTGGCGGTCAAGTGTTTAGGACTCTGCGCTTCTACCGCAGGGGACACTGGTTCGATCCCTGGCCGGGTAACTAAGATCCCGCATGCCCCACAGCGCGCCCCCGCCCCCCACCAAAAAAGAATTGTTGGGCTTCCCTGGTGGCACAGTGGTTGAGAGTCCGCCTGCCGATGCAGGGGACACGGGTTCGTGCCCCGGTCCGGGAAGATCCCGCGTGCCGCGGAGCGGCTGGGCCCGTGAGCCATGGCCGCTGAGCCTGCGCGTCCGGAGCCTGTGCTCCGCAACGGGAGAGGCCACAACAGTGAGAGGCCCGCGTACCGCCCAAAAAATAAAAATAAAAAAGTGAGAGAGTTGTTGGATGTTGTGCTTTGGGGAGATTATTTTCTTCAAAATGTTATTTTTAATTGTGTTTAATAAATTCAAGAAAACAATTGGGCAATTGTTTTTTCCTGACTGAAATTTCTTCAAGTAATCTTAAGGAATCAGTTATTATCTAAGGTGATGCACGTTCCACTATATTACTGTGGTCCATTTAATAAGTTACTTATTCTAATACAATAGACCACACTTCAGATAGAGTATAATTTGTTACTGGTTCCTTCGAGTTAGCAATTTATTTATTTCCTCCTTGCTTCCATTCCTCCTTTCCACTTAAGAAAAAAAAAACTATAATCATTTTACTGCTAGTTGTTACATGTAACAATACCAAAAAGTGTGTTTCCTACCAGCAAGCTCATAGGAAACAATTTGCTAACAAAGTTGCTCTGGGTATGAACATGTGTCCCAAAGTTTCAGAATAATTTAAAATGCAACATGTCAGACTTCCCTGGTGGTGCAGTGGTTGAGAATCCGCCTGCCAATGCAGGGGACACGGGTTCGAGCCCTGGTCTGGGAAGATCCCACATGCCGCGGAGCGACTAAGCCCGTGCGCCACAACTACCGAGCCTGCGCTCTATAGCCTGCGAGCCAGCCCGCGTGCCACAACTACTGAAGCCCACGCGCCTAGAGCCCGTGCTCTGCAACAAGAGAAGCCACCGCCATGAGAAGCCCCCGCTCGCCGCAACTAGAGAAAGCCCGTGTGCAGCAACAAAAACCCAACGCAGCCAAATATAAATAAATAAAATTTTAAAAATGCAACATACGGAGACATATTATATTCCCCAACTATTGTTACTCCCTAAACTTGAAAGTCAGATCTGAAGTTACTATGTATTATAACTAAGGACAAAAAGCAAAATATTTTGGAATGGATAAACATGCTATAGTCCATCAGAACACACTTCACCTTTATCACCACCTGGTCATAACTCTTCCTATTTTTGAGGAAGAAAGCATAGTTCTTTCTTTTCAGTTCTATTGATATTATAATACGCAAGAAAAAGTGGGAATGAGTGTTAGTTCAAAACTCTGAGCTTCCTTATGTATCTCAAGTATAAACACATTTGGCTCAGTGTTGATACCCGCTTAAATTATAGCTTAGAGATTTATCATCAAGAAATTGCTCTAAAAAAACTGCTTTAAAATTGGGCCGATTTAATAGCATGCAGAGCTCCCAGGTACTCTGAATTAAAACCATCATTAAATATGATACCTAAAGGTGGTAAAGTCACACAGAAGGCAGGCGTAAGTGGAAACAGTGGAGTGCAGTGGGGCAGAGCAGAAGCTTTGCAGTCAGACAGATCTGGGTTCAAATCCTTGCCTTGCTACTTGCTAGTTATGAAACCTTCGGGGAAACTGCTCAACTTGACTAAACCTCAAGTTCCTCATCTGTAAAACAGGGTTAATAATAGTACCTGCTACATAACATTGTTGTGAGGTTTAAATGAGGGAAAGATGCACAGTGACACAAAATAAGTGCTTCATAAATATTTTAGTTACAATAATTCTACAGTTTCATATCTCTAGACCCAGCTGAAGGGGGCAAAAACCAAAATCCAAACTTCACTATCAGTAAGAAAAATACAATTAATGAATTCAATCTTAAATAGTACTCTCTTTCTGACCTACATCAATCACAGTGAAAGCAAGTTGAGTACATACGCTGGTGGCTCACAAAACCCTTGACTTGAGCTTTCTGCCTAATGCTTGCCTAAAAGTCCAACAAGGTGGTTACCTAGCTACCAAAGAAGTTAATCAAGTCTTTAAGAACAGCTCATTTAATATCTTGAGAAGTGAAACCAAGATAATTTATATTCAACGCGAATGTAAATTAGGACGTACCTAAATCTTCCTCAAAGCACACATTTAAAGGGATATTTCATACTTTTAGCCACCTTAAACAATGAGAACCTCTTTAGTACAACTCTCAATCCAACTTCTGAGATCCAAGACAAATGTTAAGGAAATTTAAAATCTGAGAATTAACACTACGCATTCGAGACTAGAGCTTGTCCTCTGAATATTTAGAAGGCTAGGCTTTAAAATAATTGGAAACTTAAGCCTCACCATTGTTGTACACAATCTGTACTAATATTTTATCTTCCTGAGGCGGTCACAACATTTTAAGGAAAGTATAAATTCATCCATCTATGTATAGGGACCAGGAAAATTATATAAATGAGTTAGATGGCTGGTGTACGGCAATAGGGAGTGATATGGTTAAAGTAGAGAGGGTATGTTCTGCCTAAAGACAGTCACAAATTCAATTTTTTGAAAATACATTACTGGCCAAAGAAAGCACCTCTGTAGGTGTTTTCTGCCATTTAGCCACCAGTTTGTGACCCCTGAGGAGAAAGCAAGGTACATGTACTTAAAAAAATTTTTTTTGATGACTGAAGAAAGTCTGATTTTTAAGATAATACCCGAATACTCTTCATCATAGGATTTATTTACCTTAAGAACACCCCTAGTGGACTTTGATTCATTTTTTTTAAAAAAAGACACCAAATTCTTAAGAATACATCTATTATGAAAATCAAGTACTAGTATCTTACTGTGTCTATTAACAATTTTCAGATGATGTGTTGGAGAATACATTGTTCCTTAACCTTCGTATTCAGCATACATACCAAGATATTTTATGAGGAAGTATTTCCCCCCAATGTTTTGTTTGGTAGTGTAAGCTCTTGGGAACATAGTCCTCTTACCTTCAAGTGTGTAAAGTTAAATAAAAATACCTTTAAGAGTTCCTTTTCTTAAAATTTCATCTCTTTAACTAGGGCCTGGCTGTTCCAGAAACCTCCACTACAAATGATTTACAAGGAAGCAGCAAACGTAGTTTTGGAGCTGTTGATTTATAAAATACATTGGCAACAGCAAAATCAACTATGCCACTTGTCCCTAATTGGGCCTTTCCAGTAAATTCCCTAACTGTAAATAACAGGTATTTTTAAATGGTCAAAAAATTTCTTGTAACCTTGGTCACTGTTCTAGACACCTGAGAAAGCATCCATGGATAGCAGACTGCTCAAAAGAATGAATTAGAAAAGGGTACTGTCATTTAGCCTGAGTAATTCCTTTCAGCAATGTCTGGGTGGAGATACACATCATCAAAAAAAGAGCCAGTAATGTCAAGGGGGAAGGTCCAGGTAGATAATGGATTCCACAAGTACCTTTTCAACTCATACCACTTAAAACGAGAGAAGCACCCTTGAAATATTTAAGTTGCCAACCCCAGCAAAGTGGTGTACTATTAATAAAGCTGTGCCCAGCGTAAAGCAGTCTGAGTAAAATCAGGAGTTAAAAAGAAGCCAATGAAAACAAAGCCTGCTGGAGCTAAAGCAAATACACAGCTAATCTGCACATAAAACTTAAGTATGAAGAACTAGCACCAATCTAGTAGAGGAAAATTAAGCTTAGCTAGCTCTTGCTACAGATCAGGATCAGTTCAAATGATTTACTGCACCAAAGTATCAATAGTATGGCTTGAGGATCACACTCCCCTGCTGTCATTTCTTTTTATTGCAGCTCTGAAGAGCAGTGATATCTACCCAGTGAGTGGGTGAAGGTAGAGAGGAAACTACAAGTATTTAGGCTACTGTCTACAGTCTTCTAGGGAAATGTGAGTGTTTGAGACAAATCACAGAATTGGTTAATACTGACCTACCTCACAATATCTTGTGGTTGGTAGCATCAAAAAGCAAACTGACTTGGCAACATAAGTTTGTACTCAGTAGTTCGCAGAAATGTTTTTGTTCCCGCCTTCAAACTGAGTTATGTGCATATGTGTGTGCATATGTGTACAATGTCTCTCAAATGCTATGCGACCAAAGGAAGGTAAGTCATTGAGAAAAAAATAACAGAAAGATCCTTTTCTTTTAAAAAATACCTCAAAATATTAAAGATGTCGATTAGTAGTTCAAATACTTTTAATCAACTTTTTAAATGTATTAAGCTTTCAAAAACAATTAACTACATACACACAAACACACACACACACACACACACACACACACACACACACACAACTGAGTGCACTAAAACTAGATCAATGTTATTTTCCTGGTTGTGCATAGTCATTCAAGATGACTTGTTACCAAAGGGGTGGGGGAGCAGGTGAAGGGTATACAAGGTCTCTCTGTAGTATTATTTATTACAACTGCACATGAACCTATAATTATCTCAAAATAGGAAGCTTTAAAAAAATCCTTAAAAAGCAACTAACGTGGGTTTTTTGTTTGTTTTTTTTTTTTTTTGCGGTACACGGGGCTCTCACCGTTGTGGCCTCTCCCGTGGCGGAGCACAGGCTCCGGACGCGCAGGCTCAGCGGCCATGGCTCACGGGCCCAGCCGCTCCGCGGCATGTGGGATCCTCCCGGACCGGGGCACGAACCCGTGTCCCCTGCATCGGCAGGCGGACTCTCAACCATTGCGCCATGAGGGAAGCCTAACGTGTGTTTTTAAAGGTCAAACCTAAACCCGTTAAAAATCATGTACCTATAAGTACATGTAGTACCTTGAAGTAGGTTGGACACTGGTCAAGACAGTACATTAAGGCTCCCCTCAACTGTGAAACTGCTTTGAGATTACTGACCATCAAGTCTTGATAAAAGCACATACGGAAAACTCATTTAAAAATTAGAAACATTATGCTCAAACTGGCTATTAAAGGTGCCATTAAAGACCATCTTAAAGCAGTGAGGCTGACAGGCACTCAATGCCAGACTGTAGAAACCAGACAGACAATTGTGTGCAAGGGATTCTTGCATCCATTCAACATCCAACAAACACACATTAAGCACATGCTGAACACAGTTCCCGCCCTTGTGAAGAATTCTGAATCAAATGGTCCCTGGGGTCTCTGAGCCTATCAGCAAGTGGCTGGGTTGACACTTACTCAGTATCCTGATGGGGGGCTGAATTTAGCAGGATCACAGCCCAAACCTCACATACCCTTAGCATCAGTGGTATGATGCTCCTTTTACTGCCTTACCCAGATTTTTTTTTAAGAAGCAATAAAAAAGGTGCAGTTCTAGTCAAGCGGACAATAGCCAGAACAACCTGCCACAGATTGGATTCCACTCAAGCCTTTAGTAGGCAGAGGATAGGGAGAAGCGGGTTCCTAAGTAGGAGGCACTTCCAGGATGACTGGGAACCCTTTCCCCCGGATGATCAGGCTCCTGAAAGGTGGGTAAAGAAACTCTCTTACCATCCTCAAACGGGGTCCCTTCAGGCCTGCAACACAGAGAAAAACCAATCAGTTCCCGCTTCGGGGGCTCCCCTCTCCCCGATTCATCCGAGGAGATGGCTATTACGAGCCCTGCTCGCTCCACCGCTGGTAAACCACCGCTTCCCGGGTCGCAAAAACACTACCAACAGAGGTCTGGGGCTCAGAAACCCCGGGCAGGCCGCCGCGCCGAAGCGCCACCACTCCCCGCCCCGCCCCCCTTAGAACCCCAAATGGTTCCCCTTGCAGCGGGAACCGAGCTAATCGAGGCACAGGCTCCGGGGAGGCGCCTAGGCCCAGCCAGCCCCAAACACTCTCCCTCTGCCCCCGCCTCCGCACCGGGCCGGTCCCGGAGGGCACACGCGTCCCTAGCCCTCGCCACCACCCGGAACGCAGACTCACCCAAAAATGACCGCGTTCCAAACCATGATGTTGTTCTCGGATGGAGCCCCGCTGACTCCGGCTGGAGGATCCTCCTGCAACCTTCAAGGAAACAGACAGGGGGCCCGCGATTCGGCACCCGCTCGCGCCGCCGGCTGCCCCGCCGCCCGCCCGGCCCTCCGCCGGCCCCGCCCTGCGCCCCGGCCGCAGCCCCCGGACCCCGGCGTCCCGGGCGGTTACCTCTTGAAGTCCCTCATGAGGCGCCGCCGAGCCGGGGTGGACATGTCTCTAGCGGGGTCAGGGGTGGGGCATACACCGAGCTCTCGCGTCCCCGAGGGCGGTAAGGCGGCCGAGGAGGCTGGGGCAGCTGAAGTAACCGAGGGGGATGCTCCCAGAGGTACTGCACTGCCTCTCCGAAGTCGAGGGTCTGTCTGGCGCCGGCTGAGCACCACCCCTGAGTAGACGGGGGCTGAACCAACCTAGAAGGAAAGGGCGGGGGTGGAACGCCGATCGCCGGACAGGCCGTACCAAGACGGGGCGGGGGGGGGGGACGGAAAGTTGCTTAGGTCATTAAACCCGGCGGGAGGCGGTGGGGGGGGGTGGTAAGAGGCGAGCTGCGGGCCGCACATAATTGCCTGGAACTCACTAGGATCGGGTGGTGGAAGGGGGTGCACCTCTATTTTCCAATTCTAATACGAACCCTGGGAAGCTCTTTTCTGTTTTCCTTTTTCTTTTCCCTTTCTTTCCTTTCTTTTCTTTCTTTCTTTCTTTCTTTCTTTCTTTCTTTCTTTCTTTCTTTCTTTTTCCTTTCTTTTCTTTCTTTCTTTCTTTCTTTCTTTCTTTCTTTCTTTCTTTCTTTCTTTCTTTCTTTTTTCTTTCTTTCTTTCTTTTTTTTGAGATCAGATCACTTATTAAAGTGCACACAGTGGCTGAGGGGGGAGAAGAACGATGGAAGTCCCAATCTCGAGATCTCGAGGTGGGAGTGGGCGGAGGCAAAACCGGTTGTCCAAAAGCCGGAAGTCTAGGGGACACACCCCCTGCGGACAAGGGAGACTGGGGAGGAGGGTGTGTGACTGCTTAAAATCACTGAAAATCCAAAGAATAAATCGACCTCGACTATGAGGTCGAGGGTCCCTTCTCTATGGAATGTGGGTCCCTTCCCTATGGGATGAACGTGCGGGATTTGGGTCCCAACATTGAGGCCAATGATCACCCCCAAAGCAGAATGAAATGGTGTTGTGTGTCCTGGAGGAGGGAATGAGAGCTGGAGGCAAGCAGAATGAGGCTTTAGCTTTGGGCACTCACAATTTGGCTCTGGAACCACATTTCCCCTTGGCAGTTCAACAAGCCAAGCAGCTAAATATATGTTCAGAAGAGTCCAAGGTATGAGAATATCCGACTGCAGAGAATTGGAAGAGCAGTAAGTCTGAAGTAAAGTAACGGTAAGATGCACGTGAAAAAGCTGCAGGTTGCAGGGAAGAGTCACAGTTAGTATGTGGACCTGCAAAAGCAATAACAGTTTTAAAGAATATTTTTTAAAAGGTCAACCCAAAATAACATAGAAGGTAGGCAAAATACTCATTTAAGGAGTTTTGAAAATATGAGAAAGGTAGGTTTAAGTCATGGAGAGTTTTGAATGCCAAGCTAATGGCTTCCTTGGAAGGTGGTTGAGCAGAAAAGCAACATGATCAGAGCTCATCAGAGATGGGTCCCAAGACAGCAACTAGGAGACTCTTGAAGTATTCCAGGTGAGAGATACTGAACCAGGCAAAGACAATAAACATGGAGAGGAGGGGATAAATGGAGAGGACCTGGCAACAGATAGAATGTGGGGGCAAGAGAGGGGAAGGAGTCAACTATGGCTCAAGTTCTGGGGACTTCCCTGGCGGTGCAGTGGTTAGGGCTCCATGCTTCCACTGCAGGGGGCACAGGTTCGATCCCTGGTCCGGGAATTAAGATCCCACAAGCCCCGCGGCGCACTGCGGTGTGGGGCGGCCAAACAAACAATGGCTCAAGTTCTAACCTCCAAGATAATTGGGGGTTTGAAGGTGCCATTACCAGAATTACAGAATAGAGAGGGAGGGGCAGTTTTGGGAGAGGAAATTTGGGGACTTACTGAGTTCATGGGACTAGTGAGACATTCTCGTGAAGATGTCCAGAAGATATCAGATGTGCAGGAAATTGTTTTTAACATGGGAGGCAGGAGGCACTTGACAGTGGTAGTGATTCTAGCTGCTGCTTTACAAGTACTCTCATGGCCAAGGATTTATATCTCCCATTAACTCCAATGTATCAGTTAAGGCAAATCTCCCTAATAGCATCATAGTATGGCTGTGGTGGGAAGGGGTTACAAAAATAAATTAAAAACCTCCTTTTCCTCTAATCTAGGAGCTTGCAGTCTACTAATACGCACATATGAAATCAACAAAAGCAAGGTCTACGAAAGCAAGTGCGTTAGTTTTCTATTGATGTTTAACAAATTACCACAAGCTGTTAGCCAACTTCAGTTCCTTGTGGCTGTAAGACTGAAGGCCCCATTTCCTCAGTGGCTGCCAGCTGGGGACCAGTCTCAGCTCCTAGGGGTTACCTGCATACCTTGCCATGTGGCCTACTCCATCTTCAAAGCCAGCAATAGAGAATTTCTCTCCCATCAAATCCCTCTCACACTTTTTTTTTAAACGTATATATATTTTTTCATCTCACAGTTTGAATCTCTTTCTTCAGGAAGAGCCCAGTTCACTTTAAGGCCTTATCTGATTAGGTCAGGCCCACCCCAGATAATCTCCTGATCTTAAAATCATCTGATTTGGGACCTTAATTACATCTACAAAATTGCCTCATAGCAGAACCTAGATTAGTGTTTGACTGAATAGCTGGAAGAAGTGACCAGAAATCTTGAGGAAGGGGATGGCCTCTTAGAATTCTCCCTCCAGAGCAGCAGCAAGATACGTAGCAGAAACATGTGAACCCACAGGTGCTGAGGGGCTGTACAGCAAGGGAACCTTCAGTCTGGTGGGGTTAGAAGAAGCTTCCTGGAATGGGTCTATTTCAAAGTTGTTTCAGAAGAGATGAAAGCAGGGCTTAGGAGGGAGAAACTCAAGCCGTTTCTATGAGGGCAACAGCACGAGCATGGACATGGAGCTTAACCAGGATCTGGGGATAGTGGGCAGATTAGAGTGGCTAATGCAGACTGATGACACCTTGGCTTGGAAAAGTGAGGATGACAGAAGTTAATTAAATGCCCTCAAATGCGAGGATGAGGAATTTAGGCTTGATAGGCAGCTTTTGTAGGCGTTTGAGCCCAAGAGAGATGTACTGAAAACATCCTACTGAGAAGCGGCATATAAGGTACTGGAGAGGAGGAGAGGGGTCTGGGAGGCTCCTGGATATAAGGGACTGGGTATAAATGTCTAAAACTCATTGAAGGCTAGAGATGTGTTGGAGTTTGCTGCGGGCCTGTTTTCTGCAACTCCTTTGCTGTATAGCTAAGGAGTAGCTCTTTGACTACCTAATGAGGAAAAATCAAGAGCGTGAACCGAAGCACTCTGGAAGCCCCGGAACACTGGGATGTGGGGAGAGTGTTCCCTGACTGCACAATGGAATTGCTTTGCAGGAACGCTGTGCCCTCACATTCCCCATCAGAAGCAGGGTTGTCATAGCAAGCAGCACACAGAAGATTGCTCTCCAGCACAGGCGGTTATAGGGCTGGAATATACTAACTATAGCAGAGCTGGCCGAGCATTCCTTCCACCCCATTCTCACCTTGACATCTTGAAGAAATACCCTCTTCACAGGCAAGCATCCCACCCCCTTCCCCCCAAGAACAGGGGTCAAGAAACTAGAGGTCCTTTTCAATTTAAAGAAAAGTGTGTTAGCAATGCAGCTGCAGAGAAGATTAAAAATTCCAAATTGTTCAGAGGCAAGGATCTGAGCATTTTCCTAAAAGGGAGGAAAAATATGGGACTCTATGACTAGGGAAATTGTGGAATTTTATTCTTGTTTTCAAAATGCAGAATAGATTGCGATTTTCCTCGACTATTTGGGGTTGGAGAGAGAAACCAAATAAAATATCATTTCCTGCCTTATGAGGCTGGGAGTTTGTATTTCTGTTAGCCAGTGAAGGCAAGGAATTTTATTTTTCTGTAGTTCCCACTTCTATCAATAAAATTCAGTACAAATGACAACCAAGGAACAACAGAAAATAAAATCAAAAGATTTTTCTTGACTCCAATAATCTTGGAAGACAAGTCAAGAGGATCACTTACAGGAGACAACAGTTGTCACAGTGTGTGTTCTTGGCAGTAAAGGTAGTAGTATGCTGTCCATTTATAGCCCCTAGAACACAAGGAGAGAAAGAGATAGAGGGAGGGAGAGAGGAGAGAGAAATGGTGAAGCTTAGAGAAATGGGGAAATTAGGGCCATGAACATAGGATCTCACTACCTGCTGAACTGCTGAACAGAGGAAAACAAAGGCATGGCTGAATAATGCACCCCTCCTCAAGATCTCCATGTGCTAATCTCCATGTCCTAAACCTGTGAACATGTTACCTTATATGGCAAAAGGGACTTTGCAGATGTGATTAAATTTAGAATCTTGAGATACAGAGATTATTCAGGATTAAACAGGTGGCCCTGATAATAATCACACGGGTCCTTATAAAAGGTCCTTATAAAAGGAAAGGAGTCTGAATTCAGAGAGAAGGCCCTGTGATGATGGCAGTAGAGATTGGAGTGATGCAGCCACCAGCCAAGGAGCCAAGGGTTGCTGGCAGCCTCTAGAAGCTGGAAGAGGCAGAGAATGACTTTTCCACTGGAGCCTCTAGGAGCAATCAGCCTGGCTGACACCTTGGCTTTAGACCAGTGAGATTGATTTTGGACTTCTGATCTCCAGAACCCTAAGAAAACAAATTTGAATTTTCTTAAGCCACTGAGTTTGTGGTAGTTTGTTACAGAAACAAAAGGAAACTAATACAAATGGCTACAGTGTGGCACACGAGAATTCAAACAAACCAGCCACATCCACCAGCAAACTACAACTGAATCCAGCCTGCCAGCATTCTTCCTATGGCCTGCAAGCTAAGAATGTTTTTCTGTATTTTTCAACGGTTGAAAAAAAATCAAAAGGAGAATAGTATTTAATCATATTTCATGACACATGAAGATGATATGAAATTCAAATTTCAATGTCCATAAATAAAGTTTCACTATGGCTGCTTTTGGGCTGCAATAGCAGAGTGGAGTAGCTGTGACAGAAACTGTATGTGGTGCCCTCATCACTTCCCACTGTTGGTCGGTACGCTACGAACCACGGTGACACAGTTATATCTCAACAGCATTTTGGGTATCACTTGTATCACCGTGTTTTGGCATTATTATTATTTTTTTATTACAAGTGCATACCTAGCATGTCAAAACAAGAAAATAAAAGTGGATTTTGGGGCTTCCCTGGTGGCGCAGTGGTTGAGAGTCCGCCTGCCCATGCAGGGGACAACGGGTTCGTGCCCCGGTCCGGGAAGGTCCCCCATGCCGCGGAGCGGCTGGGCCCGTGAGCCATGGCCGCTGAGCCTGCGCGTCCGGAGCCTGTGCTCCGCCACGGGAGAGGCCACAACGGTGAGAGGCCCGTGTACCGCAAAAAAAAAAAAAAAAAAAAAAAGTGGATGTTGAATGTTGTGCTTTTAAGGCACAGTGGAGTGTAGATTACGTGTTCATCAATTTAGATGTCAAAACACTGTGTTTATTACACAATGATGCTGTAGCATGGCTAAAAGAATACGATATACATCAACATTACCAAACGAAGTGCTCATTACAATGTTCCCAGTTCACAGGAAAGCAATGGCTAGAAAAATTAAAGTCTAAAATAGAATATCTTACCATAGCAAAATGCTTCACAAAAATTAAAAATGAAAATGAGGTTGCTGCCAAAGTAAGTTTCTGAGTGGCTCATTTGTTAGCCAAGCAAGGAAAGCCATCTACTGATGGTGAGTTAATTAAATCGTGTTTGATTGCAGAAGCCAAAGAAATGTGTCCAGGGAAAATAAACTTTTTAAAGACTATTAGGCTTTCACCAAGAACAGCAGCTCAAAAAGTTGAGGACATTGGAAGCAACATCAATAGTCATTTAAAAAACAGGGCAAATTATTTCAAGTGGTTTTCCTTGTCTCTTTATAAGTTGACAGATCTTAATAATACTCCTCAGTTGTTGTTGTTTATTTGAAGAGTCAATGCTGAGTTTAAAGCGATGGAAGAATTGGCCTGTATGGATAATCTGTAGATGACGGCAAATGAGAATATTTTCAAACAAGTCAAGAAATCACTAATTCAATACAACCTGAAGTAGAATCTGCTAAGATGCATTTCAAACATGTATGAAGGAGAAAAAGGCTTAGCTGGACAAATGTACAAAGCTTGCGAAAGTGTAAGTTGTTAAAATCCTATAGTTATTTGTTACATATTATTGAACAGCAGGTACTTCGCAGGAAAATATTTTAATCTATCTTGTGTTATTCAACCATTCGTGTCGACAGTGAACTTCATTCACTCTCATGGACTAAACCATTGTCAGTTTCATGAATTTTTGTCAGAAAAAGAGGCTGAATATTCTGACTTGCCCTACCAACAGCAGTTCAACAACTTAGCAGTTATAAGGTTTTTTTGTTGTTGTTTTGTTTGTTTGTTTTTGTATTTTTTTGTTTTGTTTTTGTATCTTTATAGCTCGTGGCTGGGAATGAAAATTTTCTGAGCCAGAAGAATCACCCTCAGCCACTATTATTGAACACTGAATGGAATTAGCTTTTGCTGTAGAGGTAATAATGTTACTTAATAAATTTAACCTAAAATTACAAGGCAAAATTCTGCTTACATGTGAAATTTATACTGCAGTGAAATCACTTCGATGACAACTGACATTTTTTGAACCACAAGTAATGTCTAGTTACTTAATTGCTTCCTGTGCTGTCAAATGTTAAAACAAAATATCAAGATTTGCAGTCTCACACAAATTTGCAGTGGATATCTTTTCTGAGCTCAGATTACAGTTCCAGTGGTGTTTTTTGGACCCTGATGCAAGTGCAAAGGAAATTTCTGTACTTCAAAGGCAATTTAACTGTGCAGTTGAGGAGCTTCCACCTAAACTTCAATTGGAAGGGATTATTCTGCAATGTAACAACATACTGAAAGGCAAATGTCAAGAGAAGAATCTGATAGAATTCTATAAGTGCTATCTAAGAGATGAATATGCTCAATTAAAACTCAGATGCCTGTGGATTTTTTTTTTACATGCCTATGAAGCCAGTTCTCTTAAACTAGAATTGGATTCATAAGCATGTAACCTGTACAATTGCATAGGGCCCTGCTTTCAGAAGGACCTTGCATTTGGCTTAATGCTCAATTGTCACCATTTTGCAATTCTTTCTTAAAAAAATTTATTTATTTATCTGTCTATTTATTTTTGGCTGCGCCGGGTCTTAGTTGCGGCACTTGGGATCTTCGCTGCAGCATGTGGTATCTTTTAGTTTCGGCATGTGGGCTCTTAGTTGCAGCATGCATGCGAGATCTAGTTCCCCGGCCAGGGATTGAACCCAGGCCCTCTGCACTGGGAGCATGGAGTCTTACCCACTGGACCACCGGGGAAGTCCGGAGGTGCCTGTGGATTGGTATCAGTATATGGCAGTACTTATCTGTGTTAAGATTTTTCTCAAAGATGAAATACATAAAATCTCATTACAGATACGCATTAATGGATAAATATTTGTAACAGATTTTTTATTAAGACCTTTATTAACAGGTGCTTGCAGTTTGTTAACTCTTGAAAAAATCAAGTTGTAAACTTTTATTACAGATTAAAAGTGAGGTTCCTAAAAATCTTGACCAATTGAAACAAGTTAAAAAACCTTTAAAAATATATTGAAAAAAAATACAGGAGAATTCCCTGGCTGTCCAGTGGTTAGGACTCTGTGCTTCCAGGGCACGGGTTCCATCCCTGGTCGGGGAACTAAGATCCCACATGCTGTGCGGTGCGGCCAAAAAAAAAAAAAAAAGGTGTTGAGATTGTAACTGATTTGATGATAGGAAACACTCACTTTGAACCCTAATTAAGTGAAATATTATCCTCTCCATAAAAGAATGCCATTCTTATTAGGAGATATGTATTATGAAAAATATTATACTCAATTATTATTATATTTTGAATTTCATTGATAAAACATTTGTGGAAATTTGTTTTCTCTCGTTATATAAGCACCTACATAATGTTCTTGATTTTTCCTCTTGGCTCTCAAAGCCTAAAATATTTACCCTCTAGCCCTTTACCCACCCCTGTGCTTGACTAAGCCACTTGAGGGAGGGAGACTATTTATAATTGATCACTATGCAACCAGTATGTAGCACAGTGCCTAACACACAGTAGAAAATCAATAAATACTATTATAAAGAACACAGAATCATAGGGATGACACTGGACTAAGATCTAAGGAGCAAACGCTATGATTCTTTAAGACTTGACATTTCTTTTCTACTTTATTAACTCATGTTCATTTGAGGGCTAGCAGATTGCTTTAAATTCCCATTGGTTTACATCTTGTGTATCTTGAACACTACACTTCTTCCAGCTAACCTGTCAATTTTCTGGTCACCGGCTCCTGCTTCCTTCAATAAGTTCTCTGTTAAAAATCCACTCTTTTGGTGTCATCACTTGAAGCTATCCAATGTAAACTGTCTCAATGTCCTTATTCTGGATTGCCCCAGGCTCTGGTCCTCCACAGAGAGCATTCTGGGAGAGTTTCTCGGTTGAGGAAGGAAGGGTGGAAGATGTTCCCTAAACCTGTGGCAAACGGGATCATTACGATGCCTCTATTTGCAAATCACTTACATGATTAGGGTCTAGTATCCAAAAATATATAACGAACTCTCACAATTGAACAATATAATAATAACCCAATTAAAAATGGGCAAAGGATTGGAATAGACATTTCTCCAAAGAAGATAAGCATGTGAAAAGGTGCTCAGTATCATTAGCCATCAGA
This sequence comes from Physeter macrocephalus, assembly GCF_002837175.3. Lineage (NCBI taxonomy): Eukaryota > Metazoa > Chordata > Mammalia > Artiodactyla > Physeteridae > Physeter > Physeter macrocephalus. The sequence goes on along the minus strand of NC_041234.1, from coordinate 92,939,449 downwards.
GAAAGGCAAATCAAAGTCACAGTGAGATACCACTTCACACTCACCAGGATGGCTGTAATAAAAAAGACAAAGATAATTATTGGTGAGGACATGAAGAAATCAGAACCCCACATACATTTCTGGTGGTAAATGTAAAATGTAAAATAATAAACTTGCTTTGGAAAACACTCTTAGCAGTTCCTCAAAAAGTTAAACTTAAGGTTATCATATGACCCAGCAATTCCACTCTTAAGTAAACACCCAAGAGAACATATGTCCTCACAAAACATAAAAGCACAGAAACACATGTTCTCACAAAAATCTGGACACCAATGTCCATAGCAGCACTATTCTTTATATCACAAAAATGGAAACAACCCAACTGTCCACCAACTGATGAATGAATAAACACAATGTGGTATATCCATACAACAGAATATTATTCAGTCATAAAAAGGAATGAAGTTCTTTTTCACCGATTCATTACTACTTTTTTACTGATTCATGGTACAACATGGTTGAACCTTGAAAACGTGAGTGAAAGAAGCCAGATACCAACAGCCACATATTGTATGATTTCATTCATATAAAATGTCCAGAAGAGGCAAATCCAGAGAGAGAAAGTTAGATTAGTAGTTGCCAGTGGCTGGGAAAGAGGTGGGGAGAGTGACTGCTAAGGGATATGGGATTTCTTTTGGGGATGATGAAAATATTAGGTAGTGGTGATAGTTGCAAAACTTTGTGAATGTACTAAAACCCACTGAATTATACACTTTGAAAGGGTGAATTATGGGACTTCCCTGGTAGCGCAGTTGTTAAGAATCCACCTGCCAATGCACGGGACACGAGTTCGAGCCCTGGCCCGGGAAGATCCCTCATGCCGCGGAGCAACTAAGCCCATGTGCCACAACTACTGAGCCTGCGCTCTAGAGCCCGTGAGCCACAACTACTGAGCTCGTGCGCCACGACTACTGAAGCCCTCGTGCCTAGAGCCCATGTTCTGCAACAAAGAGAAGCCACTGCGGTGAGAAGCCCACGCACCGCAACAGAGTAGCCCCTCTAGCTGCTAAAGAAAGCCTGTGTGTAGCAACGAAAACCCAACACAGCCAAAAAATAAATTAATTTTTTAAAAAGGGTGGGGCTTCCCTGGTGGCGCAGTGGTTGAGAGTCCGCCTGCCGATGCAGGGAACGCAGGTTCGTGCCCCGGCCCGGGAGGATCCCACGTGCCGCGGAGCGGCTGGGCCCATGAGCCATGGCCGCTGAGCCTGCGCGTCCGGAGCCTGTGCTCTGCAACGGGAGAGGCCACGACAGTGAGAGGCCCGCGTACCGCAAAAAAAAAAAAAAAAAAAAAAAAAGGGTGAATTATGTGAATTAGATCTCAATTTTTAACATTACTTCATTAGGTATTCATCCTGAATACAGCCAATCAAAATCATATTTAGAGGCACACCTAAAATCTGTATCATGCATATAAAGTGTAAATAGTTCTTTTGTGTGTGTGTGTGTGTGTGTGTGTGTGTGTGGTACGCGGGCCTCTCACCGCTGTGGCCTCTCCCGCTGCGGAGCACAGGCTCCGGACGCGCGGGCTGGAGCACAGGCTCCGGACGCGCAGGCTCAGCGGCCATGGCTCACGAGCGCAGCCGCTCCGCGGCATGGGGGATCCTCCCGGACCGGGGCACGAACCCGCGTCCCCTGCATCGGCAGGCGGATTCTCAACCACTACGCCACCAGGGAAGCCCAGTTCTTTCTTATAGCTAGTTATATATATGTATATATGCATATACATACGTATACGTGTATAGAAATATAAATGAATAATTTAAATTATTAAGAGTGTCCCAAGTAAAGCAGTCCCAGAGAACTTAGGTCAGGTTCTGGGAGACTCAGGGTGTCCCGATGCATCTTAGCCTAATGGTACGGCCGGGAAGCTCACAGGACTACTACGGACGCGTGACCAGCCTAGGTAGGGGAGAGCCGCGACACATGAGTGACGTCATTCCTGCGCGACTCTTACTTTTGTCTTTCTGTTTTACGACTGCTGCTCTGAGCTATGCCTAAAGTAGTTTCCCGGTCCGTAGTCTGCTCCGACACCCGGGACCGGGAGGAGTATGACGACGGCGAGAAGCCCCTTCACGTCTACTACTGTTTATGCGGCCAGATGGTCCTGGTGCTGGGTGAGTAGTCTGCAAGGAGCGAAACTTCGGGTTCTCGAGGGCGCATTTCCTCTGGCTGTGATCTGGCAGCCGAGTCTATGAGAGGATTTCCCTCTCCATCAAAATCCTCCGTACCCATCCCGCCCCACTCCAGGGCAGCTTTACGGTTTTCTGTTTAACCTTGTGATTCTGTATCCAGACCTTTCTCAAAACTAAATTCCTCTTGCATAAAAAATATACTCACTCGCCTCCCACTCTGCGATTAGAAACTTGGTAACCTTTCTGCCGGTTACAAGGCTATTGTAACAGCTCTGATGTTACGTGAAAATAACCTCCTACCCGCATTGATCCTACATTCTCCTCCAGCTATAACCTCATTTCTTTGCTTCTTTTATAGCAAAACTTCTAAAAGAATTACCTATATGGGCTGGCTCTGCATCCTCACTTCCCATTCCTTCTTGCCCTCACTTCAAGCAGGCTTTCCTTCTCACCTCACCATCCAAATCATATTTGTCAAAGTTACTAACGAACGTGTTACCAATTCCAGTGGTCAATTATCAGTGCTCATTTAAATCCCCTGTCAGTGGCATTTGACAGATGATCACTCCATCCTTCTTGAAACCCTTCATTTGCATCCAAGACGCCACACTTTACTGATTTTTCTCCTACCTTGATTTTCCCCCTTCTCAGTGTCTGGCTCCTTTTTCTGTCTCAGACTTTTAGGCATTGCACGGCCCTACGGCTCAGTCCTCTCATCTGTTCTCAATCTGTACTCACTCCTTAGGCGATCTCAACCATTCCCAAGCTTTAAATACCGTCTGTATGCTGATGACTCCCAAATGTTCCTCTTTAACCTGCACCTCTTCTCAAACTCCAACTGCCTACTCAGCGTCTCCATTTGGATGTCTAGCGGACCTGTTAAAGAGACCGTGTTCTCACAACATTGTAAATCAACTATACTTAAATAAAATTTTTTAAAAATTAAAAAAAAGGAGAGAGGGAGACCATGTTCAAAATTAACTTCATGATCTCCTACTTTCTGCTCTCCACTGTTCCTCTCAGACTTCCTTATCACAGTCAGTGGTACCACTCTTCACAGAGTATCTCTGAATCATTCTTGACTTCTCCATCCAGTCCATCAACAAATTCTGCAGGTGCTTCCTTGAAAATCTATCTAGAATCTACTTTTTACAACCTCCATTTCTCCAAGCCACCACCATCCCTCACCTGGATCGCCACAGTAGTCTCTTGCTCACCACTCTTTGCCCCCAGAGTCCTGTTCCAAACCAGTGTTTTCCTGTAACGCCAAGAATAAGACCGAAGTCCATAACGAGACCCTGTGTGATCAGACCTCCAGCTACCTCTCAGATTTCATCTCCTAACACTCTTCCGCTTGCTCACTGCACTCCAGCTGCAGCGGCCTTTTTGATTTTTCTCTGTCATGTCAAAATGTTCCTGCCCACAGGGCCTTTGGGATCGGTATTTCTTCTGCCTCAAACCCTTTCCCCTCCATGCCCCCTTACTTCATTCAGGTCTCTGCTGAAATGTCACTTCCTTGGAGAACCCTTCCATGACTACCTTATCTAAAATAGCACCCCTGTCACTCTTTGTCCTCTTACCGTGCGTGATTTTTCTGGGTAGCATTTATCACTATCTGGATCACTGTGCATCCTCTTAATATCCTGTCTAACTTTTTTTATTAGCACTTATCATTTGTCCAAGATCATGTTATATAATTATTAATTTGAAAATTTCTGCCTCCTCTGCTGGCCCGTAAACTTCGTCAGGTCAGGGTCTTTGTCTGCTCGGATCTTTGCTGAATCCTCAGCACAGTGTTCCAACTGTGTCTGGTACATAGAAGGCCCTCCCGTCTTTACTGAGTAAATGAATTCCCTTTTGATCACTTAGAGATGGGTCTGAATTCTTGTTCTGCTTCCTATTAAATGCGTGGCCGATCTCTTAGCCTTCCTAATCCACAATTCCCTTACCTTTAAGCTAGGAATAGTAAATGTCTACTCCGGCAGGTCGTTGAGAAGTCACGAGCTGATGTGCAAACTGCCTCATGCTAACTCCCCTTTCCACCTCCTCCGTGAATCTCCAATCACTCTGATCACTTGACTTCTCTGTCATCCTTTAGGTACTTAATTTGCATTGTATCAATTTTCCGTCTGCTTTATAACTCTACCTAATTTATTTCCTGTATGTTTTCATTGTTTTGGGATTAGAACTCCTCTAACTGGGATGGGTCATTCACATACCATATATATAATAGCATACCGCCTACCCACTCTCTCCTTTCCGAAGCACTTATCCAACTTTTCCAATCAGTGCCTTCCTCATAGGCATTCCAGGACGCTTGGTCGTCTCTTCTCATTCTAATGCATTATAGCACAAGCCAAGTGTACCAGGATCAGAAATACTCATAGAAAACTTGAATTGCAGTGCTGGGAAGGACTTTTGAGATAATATAATCAAGTAAGGAGAAAGAGCCCTAGAGAGGAAGTGATTAGCCAGAGCTGGGGCTAAGATCCAGGTCTCCTGACACCAAGTCATTTTTAGTTGGAACATTCAATAATAGGCTTCAATAAGCGTGATAATTATAGTAAAAATAACAGTGCTAAGGGCCCCACTGAAAGCTTCTGATTGCCTCAGGGTATCTTTCAGTGGCTATCGTGACCAAATCTTTCTCCATTCCGTCAGACTGTCAGTTGGAGAAATTGCCCATGAGGCCCCGGGATCGGTCCCGTGTGATTGATGCTGCCAAACACGCCCACAAGTTTTGTAACACAGAAGATGAGGAGACTATGTATCTTCGGAGGTAAGAGGTTGATGTTCTCTGTCTAGGATTTCCTGGTTGTCTTGGGGTCTAGTTCTGAGGAGTATAAATACCCCATCTAGTGTGGAACAGGTCATCCATTTGGGGCCCAATACTTTGACATTTGTGGTGGGTCTCTAACTTCTGTTAATGCAGCCAGATCTTTATTGTGCTTTGTTGAAGTGGTGCTGAGGTGTGATTCTGTTGCCATTTGATAGCTGTAATTTGGGGGTTTTGCAAGTAGAATGAGTTCATTCAACCTGTAATCTCCAGCACACCAGGTGCCGGGCACTGAGCTAGGGACTGGATCTGCAAAGACAAATAAGGCACTGTCCTTACCATTAAAGAGCTCATGGCTCAGTGAGGGAACAGATTACCTATTGTGATATGATAAAATACTGGTGTGGTGAACAGAAGCCTATGAGAAAACAGACAGCAGCTAATCATCTTGCCTGAATGGTGGTCAAGAAAGACACCAGAAGATGGTGGCATTTGTGTTTGGCCTTGAACTAGGATTTCACCAAGTAGATGGAGGAGCGTTCCAGGTGGAGGGACTCTGGAAGCATTAAAAGCATCAAATATGGTGTGCCTGGGAAATTTAAGTAGTCCCTTGCGGCTAGAGCCTAAGTTACTTTACAGGAAGGGGTTCATGCATCCTGGGGTGAGGACAGAATAGAATGCTAAAGTAGACAAGTTTGGACTTTATCTTTAGGCAATGGCCATCTTCTTTTTTTAAGTAGAGGAGTGACATGGTTAGATCTGTTTTAGATTTGGGAGTCCTTGGTGTATATGGGGAATTGAAACCTGGGAAGGGATACAATTACATGGAAAGTGTGTGGAGCAAGAAGAGAGGATTGAAGACATAATCCTGGGAAACACTGATGTTTGAAAAGCAGACAAAATAATTGGAACATAACCAGGAGAACCTGGTGATGTGGAAAACAGGAGAGGAGAGAATTTCAAGAAGTGAGGGAAGGGGGTGGTCATGAACAGGTGCCAAATGCCACAGAGAGGTCATCCTGCTCTAAGTCCATTCATTCATTCAGCAAATATTTCATTTATTGAGCTCCTGCTGTGTGCCAGGTACTGTCCTAAAAGTCTGGGATATACTAGTATATTAGTTTGTTAGGGCTGCTATAACAAAGTACCATAAACTAGGTGGCTTAAAACAACAGAAGTGAATTGTCTCACAGTTCTAGAGGCTGGAATCTGAGATTACTGTGTCGGTAGGGCCATGCTCTCTCTGAAGGTTCTAGGGGAGGAGCCTTCCTTGCCCCTTCCTAGCTTCTGGTGTTTGCCGGCAGTCCTTGACATTTCTTGACTTGTAGATGCATCACTCTAGTCTCTGTCTGCATCATTGTATGGCTTTTTCCCTGTGTTTCTGTCTCTGTGTTTCTTCTCTTCTTATAAGGACACCAGTTATATTAAATTAAGGGAACATTCTGCTCATCTCTGTGACCTCATCTTAACTAATTATATCTGCAATGACCCTCTTTTCAAATAAGGTCACACTCTGAGGTTCCTGGAAGGACATAACTTTTTTTTTTTTTTTTAGGACATAACTTTTTAAGGGACACTATCCAAACCAGTACAACCAGTAAACTAGCAAAGAATCTTGCCCGTACAGAGCTTATATTCTAGTGTTGAACAGGAAAAAGCTACAGGCTGACATCTAGCTATGTTTATTTAAGAAACCAAACTGTTATCAGCCCACACTAATGAAAACAGTTAGAAACTATTGCTAGGCGACATTCAGTACCAAATCAGGCACCACTGTGACAACTGGGCTTCTAGAATTATGTAGTTGAAGAGAAAATTGCTTATATACAGGATACAAGTGGGGACACAGATTATAAAACATATGAAATTCACAAAGGAAGGCCCTCCAGGTAACATTGGGGAAGTCCTCCATTGTGGTATATAGGAAGGTTTATAAATAACATGCCCTATCTAAAGCTAATCCATTCTCTTGTGCTTTTTCTCCCTCTATTAACCTTTATTTAGGTTTCTGAGTTTGAAAATTCTCAACTGACTGTCTTTAGGATTGCTAAAATATTTATTACATGTATCATAATTATATATAACAGTTCTAGATAATATGTATTAAATGTATATGTATTAGTTAATACAGAAAGTAATCTAACAACACAACTAGGCCACAGGCTCCTATGGCACTATAAGGCAGTTGCCGTCACCTGTAGGCCAGAAAACTGGGAGGCCCTAGGCTGAAGTGGCAACTCTGGAATCCAGTCAGCCTGATCCTGGAAGTGAGCCAGCTTTGGGCCCAGCCTTAGTGCCGGCTATTGCACAGGCCAGTGGCCTCTGGCCAAGTGACTCTGTTGGGCCACAGAGTTCTCAGAGTTTACCAACAAGGCATGGTAGACTTCCCCCTTGGTTGACATAGTTCCTGCTCTAATCATGAACAGTCTTTCCGAGGGCCTACTTTAGCATGCTCATTTCTTATCAGGGCTGAAATTTCAGTCTGATCTTTTTTTTTTTTTTTTTTTTTTTTTTTTTTCGGGTACCCGGCCCTCCCACTGCTGTGGCCTCTCCCGTTGCGGAGCACACGCTCCGGACGTGCAGGCTCAGCGGCCATGGCTCACGGGCCCAGCCACTCCGCGGCATGTGGGATCTTCCCGGACCGGGGCACGAACCCGCGTCCCCTGCATCGGCAGGCGGGCTCTCAACCACTGCGCCACCAGGGAAGCCCTTCAGTCTGATCTTTACCCCTCCTATTCTTTAGCCAGATGAGTGTGGGAGCCCCAGTTACTGAAAATATGGCAGTCTGCCTAATGCATGACCTGGAGCCTGTCACTTTCCACCTCCAAGTCTTCCATTCTAAAGTACCTCTCCTTTGACTCTGTTGTTCCCTGGTACCTTCCCTCCCTCATCCATTGCTTCCCCAGTTGCCCACCCAGTGGGTGCTTTTCTATCTGGATCTTTGTTGACCTTGCCTCCCTTGATGCTGTCTCCTTCCTTGACTTCTGTGAAGCTACTCTTGTGATTCTCCTTCTACTTCTTTGGCTTTCTCAGTCTTCTGGATTCTTCTTCCTGCCCCTTAAATGCTGGCATTCCCCAGGGTTCTGACCTTGATTTTATCCCCTCTCTCTCTGTGTACTCTCCTTGGCCATTCTCACCACCTCTCATGGCATCAGTTACGCTTATATGGTGATGACTCACAAAATCTAGATCTGCCTCCGTTTCTCTCTTGTGCCCAAAACTGTATATCTAACTACCTATTCTACCTCTTCACCTGATGTTCTACCTCAGATACAGCATGACTAAAGCCAAACTCATTTCTCTAACGTGGAAAATCCCACAGATTGGTTCACTCAGCGCCACTCCAACACTCTTCTATTTTACCTGCCTATATACCAGTGTCTGTAAAGATAGGGTACATATTCCACCTTCTCCCCACTCCAAAAACCCCCTAAGATTCTGAATGTGACTTAGCTTTTGCCAAGTAAAATGGACAGAAGTAGAAGTGGGTGGGTGGGGCTTCCAAAGAAAGTCCTTTTTACTCTTCTCATTCCTTCCTGCTTTTTGGAAAACGGGCGTGATAATTGGAGCACCAGCAGCCATCCTGGGACTGGAAAGGGAAGGCCACAAGGATTGCAGAGTTTTTGCCATGCTATCCTTGGGTCTCAACCATTACCAGGAACCGCCTTCCTCTACACTTATTTTACGTGAGAAGAAACTCTTGTGTTGAAGCCACTGCAGTCAGGTCTCTGAAGGTGTCAGCTGAACACAATTCCTTCTTTTTTCTCCTCCTACGATGACATCACCATTCACGCAGTGGCCCGGGGCAGAAATCTGGGAGCCAGTCCTTTGTCTCATCCATCCCTGCCCCCCACCATCCCCTGCACACATCCAGTCACTCACCATGTACTGTCGATTCTACCTTCTAGTCTGTCTTGTGGCTGCCTCCTCCTGTTCAGCCCTGCCACACTGCCATCATTCTGGTACCCAACATCACTTGCTTGGGCTATCGAAGTGTCCTCTTACCTCCCCCCACCCCCCGCTCTCCTCCAGTCTATCGTCTACTGCCTGAATGATCTCACATGCACGTTATGTCAGTTTCCTGCTTCAAATCTTTCAGTGACTCTTCATCACCTACAGCAGTGCCTTTCAAACGTTTTTAAACAGTGAATCCTGTCTTCAAATGAAATTTTTACCAGAAGTATAAATAAGCAAGAAGCTTCTCTGATTGGGGAAGAGTTGAGCCCAACCCATTAAGGACTTCTCCCCTTTCTCCTATCCGATTTCATTTAGGGATCATTGTGGAGCGCAATTTAAAAAATCCTGGCTAGCAGGATAAAATCCAAGTCTGAAGGCTCTCTATGATCTAGCCCTAGCCTACCTGTTCATCCTCATCTCCTGGTATTCCTATGGTTTTTTGTTGTTGTTGTTTGTTGTTTTGAACAGCAAACATTGATCGTCTCATAGTTTCTGTGGGTCAGGAATTTAAGAACAGCTTAGCTGGATGGTCTCTCATGAGGCTGTGGTTAAGAGGTCGACCATGGGTGCAGTCATTTGAAGCCTTAATTAGGGCTGGAGGTTCCACTTCCAAGGTGGTTCACTCACATGGTTGGCAGCTGAGTGCTAACTGTTGGGAAGAAGCATTAGTTCTTGAGAACAAGGATCTTCCGTAGGGCTGCTTGAGTATCCTCGTGACATGGCAGCTCGCTTCCCACAGTGTGAGTAATCCAAGAGAGAGTGAGTTGGAAGCTATAATGTCTTTTATGACCAAGACTCAGAAGTTACACACCATCATTTCTTCGTTGTCTTATTGGTGTCACAAGTCAGCTGTGTTCATTGTGCGAGGGCATTATACAAGGATGATTGACATTATTATGTCAATACCAGGGGTCGAGAATCATTGGGGCCATCTTAGATGCTGCTACCACAACCAGGGAGAATGTTTTATTTTGTCTTTGGCCTTTCCTATCTCGCATATTCCTAGAGATTAAGGACAAGAAAGAAAATCAAGGTCCATTAAGTCCAAATATCTAGCTCATATTAATCACTTCTTTATAATTGTACCACTTAAAACCCTTGTCTTATTTGTATTAGAGTCTCAATATCTCAAGAAGATGAACTTTTTTTCTTTTTTGGCTGTGCCATGCGGCTTGCGGGATCTTAGTTCCCCGACCAGGGATTGAACCCATGCCCTCTGCAGTGGAAGCATGGAGTCCCAACCACTGGACTGCCAGGGAAGTCCCTGTAGCTTTTTGTGTCTGGCATCTTTCATTTAGTATATTTTTAAGATTCATCCATGTGTAGAATGACTCAATAAATCATTCTTTTTTTTTTTTTTTTGGCTGCATTGGGTCTTCGTTGCTGCGCGTGAGCTTCCTCTAGTTGCAGCCAGTGGGGGCTACTCTTCGTTGCGGTGCGCGTGCTTCTCATTGCGGTGGCTTCTCTTGTTGCGGAGCACAGGCTCTAGGCTCGCGGGCTCAGTAGTTGTGGCACACGGGCTTAGTTGCTTCATGGCATGTGGGATCTTCATGGACCAGGGCTCGAACCCGTGTCCCCTGCATTGGCAGGCAGACTCTTAACCACTGCACCACTAGGGAAGCCCCATCATTCCTCTTTATGGGTGAATAATATTCCATTGTATGATTACACCACGTTTTGTTTATCCATTCATCAGTTGATGGACATTTGGGCTTTTATTTATTTATTTATTTATTTATTTTTGGCTGTGTTGGGTCTTTGTTGCTGTGCACAGGCTTTCTCTACTTGCGGCAAGTGGGGGCTACTCTTCGTTGTGGTGCACGGGCTTCTCATTGCGGTGGCTTCTATTGTTGCGGAGCACGGGTTCTAGGTGCACGGGCTTCAGTAGTTGTGGCTCACGGGCTCAGTAGTTGTGGCACATGGGCTCAGTTGCTCGGTGACATGTGGATCTTCCTGGACCAGGACTCGAACCCATGTCCCCTGCATTGGCAGACGAATTCTTAACCACTGCGCCACCAGGGAAGTCCTGTGTTATTGGTTTTTTTAACTAACTTTTTTTTTTTTTTTGTGGTACGCGGGCCTCCCTCTGCTGTGGCCTCTCCCGTTGCGGAGCACAGGCTCCGGACGGCCTCTCCCGTTGCGGAGCACAGGCTCCGGACACGCAGGTCCAGCGGCCATGGTTCACGGGCCCAGCCGCTCCGCGGCACGTGGGACCCTCCCAGACCGGGGCGCGAACCCGGTTCCCCTGCATTGGCAGGCGGACGCGCAACCGCTGCGCCACCAGGGAAGCCATTTTTAACTAACTTTTAAAAGTATTATGGCTAATGCTGCTGTAAACATTTGTGTACAAGTTTTTGTGTGAACATGCTTTTGGTTCTCTTGGATGGATATGTATGAGTTGCTGGATCATATGGTAACTCTGTGTTTAACCTTTTGAGGACCTGGTAGAGTAGTTTCAAAAGCAGTTGCACCATTTTACATTCTTGCCAGTAGTATATGAGGGTTCCTGTTTCTCCACATCCTTGCCAATAATTGTTATTGTCTGCCTTTTTGGGCATTGGCAGGCGGACGCGCAACCACTGCGCCACCAGGGAAGCCCTGCCTTTTTGATATAGCTATCCTAGTGTGTATGAGATGGTATCATTGTGGTTTTGATTTGCATTTCCCTGATGGCTAATGATGTTGAGCTTTTCATGTCCTTATTGGTCATTTATATATCTTCTTTGGAGAAATGTCTAGTCAAATTCTTTGTCCATTTTTGGGCTTCCCTGGTGGCTCAGTGGTTAAGAACCTGCCTGCCAATGCAGGGGACATGGGTTTGAGCCCTGGTCCGGGAAGATCCCACATGCTGCAGAACAACTAAGCCCATGCGCCACAACTACTGAGCCTGCGCTCTAGAGCCCGCGAGCCACAACTACTGAGCCCATGTGCCACAACTACTGAAGCCCGCTCGCCTAGAGCCCATGCTCCGCAACAAGGGAAGCCACTGCAATGAGAAGCCCGTGCACCGCAATGAAGAGTAGGCCCCCCTTGCCGCAACTAGAGAAAGCCCACACACAGCTACAAAGACCCAACACAGCCAAAAATAAATAAATAAAATAAATAAATCTTAAAAAATTCTTTGTCCATTTTTTAAATGGAGTATTTGTGTTTTTTATTGTTGTAAGAATTTTTTATTATGGATACTAGTCCCTTATCAGATATATGATTTACAAATATTTTTTCCCATTCTGTGGGTTGCCTTTTCACTTTCTTGATGATATTTCTGGAAGCACAAAAGTTATTCATTTTAATTGTCCCATTTACCTATTTTTTCTTTGATTGCTTGTGCTATAGGTGTCATAGTTTTAAAACCATTACCTGATCTAAGGTCTTGAAGATTTATACTTATGTATTCTAACAGTTTTATAGGTTTGATTGTTACCTTTTTTTTTTTTTTTTTTTTTTTGCTGTGCCTTGGTATGTGGGATCTTAGTTCCCCGACCAGGGATTGAACCCACACCCCCTGCACTGGAAGCGCAGAGTCTTAACCATTGGACCACCAGGGAAGTCCCAGTTCTTACCTTTAAGTCATTCATCCATTTTGAGTTAATTTTTAAATTTTTTGTTTATTTATTTTTTGGCCACGCCATACAGCTTGTGGGATCTTAGTTTCCTGACCAGGGATCAAACCTGGGCCCCCTGCAGTGGAAAAGTGCAGAGTCCTAACCACTGGACCACCAGGGAACTCCCCATTTTGAGTTAATTTTTGTACATAGTGTGAGGTAGGGATCTAAATTAATCCTTTTGTGTGTGGATATCCAGTTATCCTGGTACTATTTATTGAAAGACTATTCTTTCCCCTATTGAATGGTCTTGACACCACTGAAAATAAATTAACCATATATGTATGGGTTTATTGTGGACTCTCAGTTCTGTTCCATTGATCTATATGTCTGCCCTTATGCCAGTACCACCCTGTCTTGATTACTGTGGCTTTGTATTAAGTTTTGAAATTATGTACGAGTCCACCAACTTTGTTCTTCTTCAAGACTGTTTTGTCTAGTCTGGATTCCTTACAATTCCATGTGAATTTTAGGATCAGATTGTCAATTTCTGCAAAAAAGCCAGCTGGGATTTTGATAGGGATTGTGTTGAAGTTGTAGATTCATTTGGAAAGTATTGCCATATTAACAATATTAAGTCTTCAATCCATGAACATGAAGTGTCATTCCATTTACTTAGGTCTTTAATTTCTTTCAGCGATGTTTTGTAGTTTTCAGTGCACAAGTTATGCACTTCCTTTGTTAAATTTATTCCTAAGTATTTTATTCTTTTTGATGCTATTGTAACTGGACTTGTTTTCTTAACTTCGTTTTTGGATTCTTCATTTCTAGTGTATAGGACTACTATTAATTTGTGAATATTGATTTTATATCCTGCAGCTTTGCTAAACTTGTTTATTAGTCCTAATAGTGTGTGTGTGTGTGTGTGTGTGTGTGTGTGTGTATGTTTTAGGGTTTCCATATATAAGATTATATCATCTGCAAATAGAGATGGTTTTACTTTTTCCCTTCCAATCTGGATGCTTTTTATTTCTTTTTCTTGCCTAATTGCCCTGGCTAGAACTTCCAGTACAGTGTTGAATAGAAGTGTTGAGAGTGGATATCCTTGTCTTCTTCCTGATCTTAGAGGGAAAGGTTTCAGTTTTTCACCATTAAATATGATGTTAGTTTATGTGGCTTAGTAGATGTGAATTTTTCATAGATGCCCCTTATAAGGTAGAGGAGGTTCCCTTCTATTTCTAGTATATTGAAGGGGCTTTGAATTTTGTCAGATGCTTTTTATGCATCTGTTAAGATGATCATGTGGTTTTCTCTTTTATTCTATTATTATAGTGTATCGCATTGATTGATTTTTTTTGTATGTTGCACCAATCTTGCATTCCTGGGATAAATTCCACTTGGCCATATGGTGTAAACCTTCTTTATATGTTGCTTGATTCGGTTTTGCCTGTATTTTTTAAAATTTTTATTTATTTATTTTATTTTCGGCTGCGTTGGGTCTTCGTTGCTGCGTGCGGGCTTTCTCTAGTTGCGTCAAGTGGGGGCTACTCTTCATTGCGGTGCGCGGGCTTCTCATTGTGGTGGCTTCTCTTGTTGCGGAGCACAGGCTGTAGGCGTGCGGGCTCAGTAGTTGTGGCACGTGGGCTCAGTAGTTGTGGCTCATGGGCTTAGTTGCCCCGCGGCATGTGGGATCTTCCTGGACCAGGGCTCGAACCTGTGTCCCCTGCATTGGCAGGTGGATTCCTTTTTTTCTTTCTTTTTTTCTTTTTCTTTTTTTTTTTTTTTGCGGTACGCGGGCCTCTCACTGTTGTGGCCTCTCCCGTTGCGGAGCACAGGCTCCGGACGCGCAGGCTCAGCGGCCACGGCTCACGGGCCCAGCCGCTCTGCGGCATGTGGGATCATTCCGGACCGGGGCACGAACCCGTGTCCCCTGCATCAGCAGGCAGACTCTCAACCACTGCGCCACCAGGGAAGCCCCTGTATTTTTTTGTTTGTTTGTTTTGAGGATTTTTGTCTGTATATTCTTAAACAATATTGATCTCTAGTTTGTTGTTTTTGTTGTTCTTGTGATATCTTTGGCTGGTATTGAGGTAATACTGGCTTCATAAGATGAGTTGGGAAGTGTTTCCTCCTCTTTTGAAGTTTGTGAAGCATTGGTATTAATTATTCTTTGAACTTTTGGTAGAATTCCCCAGTGAAGCCACTGGTCCTGGACTTTTCATTGTGCGAAGTTTTTTGATTACTAATTCAATCTCTTTATACTTGTTATAGTCTTTTCACATTTTCTATTTCTTTTCCAGTGAGTTTGGGTAGTTTGTGTCATTCTGTCATTCTAGGAATTTGTCCTTTTCATCTAGGTTATCTAGTTTGTTGGTATATAGTTGTTCATAGTATAATCTTAGAATCTTTTTTATGTCTGTAATATCAGTAGTACTCCCTTGATTTTTTTAGGTCCCAAGAACATTAGACTATTTGTAATTCTGTGAATATGCTGTACTGTTTTGCCTTTTGCACATAGTTCTCCCTCTGCCTGAAATACCGTTTTCTGTTAGGACTGTTGACTTAAACATCACCTCCACACGAAGCCTTCCATGACTGCCTCAGACAGACTTGGTGCTCCCACCTCAGTGTTCCCATTACACCATATACATTCCTCCATTTAAGAACTTACCTCCATGGTTATAGTTTTCCTCACTAAACTTAAATTCTTATAAGAATTCATTTAGTCAGTATTTATTGCAGTACTGTGCTTAACTCTGGGGATAGAGTGTGAGACAGGCATGGTCTCTGCTGACCTCTGATCTCATGGACCTTGCAGTCTAGTGGGATGACAGAAAAATAAAGTGATTATGATTATGGAAAGTCATATGAATGAAACAAAGGGTTCATACAGAATCACATGAAAACCTCTTCGAAAAGGTGTTCAGGGAAGGCCTCTATGTCTAGGTGATAGTTGAACTGAGACCAAAAAAGATGAGAATGCGACAGGCTTGGCAAAGTGGTGAGAAGAGCATTCCGTGCAGAGAGAAGAGTGTGTGTGAAAGTTCAGAGGTGGGAAAGCACTTGTTTGTTCCAAGAACAAAAGAAGGCTGGTGTGGAGAGTGCACAGTGAGGTGGGGAGGGAATGTAGGAGATGAGGCTGGGCCCCATTCTGTGCTCAGTCAGTGCCTAGAAGCCCATGGTAAGGAGTTTGCATTTTATTCTAGCTGTCTTGGGAAGCCACTCTTGCCTCTGTTTAGAGAATGATTTAGAGTGATATGGTAATGGAAGAAGGTTCTAGAATAAGCGATCAGAATTTTTATTTTAGATTTGAATTTAGAGTGGAGAAGGCCTAACTATCATACACACGATGGATTTGACCACACAGAAATCTCAAATTTCCACAGGGGGAAAAAGTCAAAGACAAATGTCAAACTGGGGAAGAAATATTTGCAAGGCCCCTTAACGTTTGCAAGTCTCCATAATATAAAATAAAAAGACAATTCAATACACAAAAAATATGAACTGACAATTCACAGAAAAGAAAATACAAATGCCTCTTAAATATATGAAAAGGTGCCTGACTTCACTCTTTAAAAAAAGAAATGCAAATTATGAGATCACATTTTTCACATGCCAGATTGGCAATAATACATTTTAATAACATACTGTGTCGGTGAGACTGTAAGGAAACAGGAAATCTCACATTGCTGGTGGGGGTATAAATTGCTTCAACTTCTCTAGAGAGTGATTTGGCTGTATCTATCAGAATTTAAAGTGGATACACTCTACGAGTTTATCCAGCAGATAAAAGACATTTTGGTTCATTCATACAAATGGATGGAATGCAGCCCTTAAAGAGAATGAAGCAACTCTTTATCAATTGATGGGGAAGGATCACATATATTTTTTAAGCAAGATTTTAAAGTGTGACAGAAAGATAGACAAGACGAAAAGGCAGAGGGCTATGTAGCAGATGAAGGAACAAGATAAAACCCTAGAGAAACAACTAAATGAAATGGACATAGGCAATCTTCCAGAAAGGGAATTCAGAAAAATGATAGTGAAGATGATCCAGGACCTCGGAAAAAGAATGGAGGCAAAGATTAAGAAGATGAAAGAAATGTTTAACAGAGATTTAGAAGAATTAAAGAACAAACAAACAGAGATGAACAATACAGTAACTGAAATGAAAAATACACTAGAAGGAATCAACAGCAGAATAACTGCGGCAGAAGAACGGATAAGTGACCTCCAAGTCCAGGAAGCGTAGAGAGTCCCATACAGGATAAACCCAAGGAGAAACACGCCGAGACACATAGTAATCAACTTGGCAAAAATTAAAGACAAAGAAAAATTATTGAAAGTAGCAAGGGAAAAATGACAAATAACCTACAAGGGAACTCCCATAAGGTTAACAGCTGATTTCTCATCAGAAACTCTACTAGCCAGAAGGGAGTGGCATGATATACTTAAAGTGATGAAAGGGAAGAACCTAAAACCAAGATTGCTCTACCCGGCAAGGATCTCATTCAGATTTGACGGAGAAATCAAAAGCTTCACAGACAAGCAAAAGCTAAGAGAATTCAGCACCGCCAAACCAGCTCTACAACAAACGCTAAAGGAACTTCTCTAAGTGTGAAACACAAGAGAAGAAAAGAACCTACAATAACAAACCCAAAACAATTAAGAAAATGGTCATAGGAACATACATATCGATAATTACCTTAAACGTGAATGGATTAAATGCTCCGGGGATGGAAAAAGATATTCCATGCAAATGGAAATCAAAAGAAAGCTGGAGTAGCTATACTCATAGCAGATAAAATAGACTTTAAAATAAAGAATGTTACAAGAGACAAGGAAGGACACTACATAATGATCAAGGGATCAATCCAAGAAGAAGGTGCCCTCAACTGTAAAATGGGAATGATAACATGGCCTACCTCACAGGGTTGTTGTAAGGATCAAATGAGCTAGTACACATACAGTTCAGAACAGCCCCTGGTACATAATAAAAGCTATACCAGTGATCGCCACTCTTGTTATTGTTGTCTCTGTTACTGTGACCCCAACTGCTGATGTGACCACAGCTACTACCGCACCTCCTCCTCTGTCAGGGAGGTGCCTGCCCCATTTTAGGGGCTCAGTAAGTGTTTCTGGAAGGAAGGAATGCTTTAAAATGAATACATGTGTAAATAAGCAGCTGAGCTTTGAAAGGATAACTTTTGAAAAGCCCTTTCAGCATTTGAAGAAATGAGCTAGTGAGGTTGGTAGCTTATGAGATTTGTTCGTATCTTTTTTTTTTTAACTTCCATTTTCTGTGCAGGCCTGAAGGCATTGAACGACAGTACAGGAAGAAATGTGCAAAGTAAGTATTAACAGTGTGGGTTTCTCCGAGCATAAGCAAGTAGAGGCAATGATGTGTTAGGAAAAGAAACATTTGGAGACAATTATCTGTTATATCTTTATCCCTATAATCTTACCTGCCTTCAAACTTCAATTATGCAAATGCCAATGTGCTTCTTAAAGAGATGCAACTGACCAAGTTATGTCTCTGACCAGCTGGCCACAAAAATGTGTTTTTAAACATAGTATTATTTTTTCACTGAGGTGTAACTTATATATAATAAAATTTGCCTTTCCTAAGTGTACAGTCTGATGAGTGTTGACAAAAGCATAGAGCCATGTAACATCACCACTCCTGTGACATAGACGTTTCCAGTGCTTCTTTGCAGTCTCCTTCCTCACGCCTCCCGTCGCCAGCACTGATCTGCCTTCTGTTACCGTGGTTTTACCTTTTCTAAAATGTGATGTAAATTCTACAGTATGTGTTCTACTACATACAATATGTATCTCTTACATCTGGTTTCTTTCATGTAGCATGATGCTTTGGGGATTCATCTGAGTTGTTATGTGTATCAGTAATTTGTTCCTCTTTATCGCTGAGTAGTAGTCATTGCACCACAGTTTGTTTAACCATTGACCTGTTGAAGGGCATTTGAGTTGTTAATGGCTTTGGCTATTATAAATAAAGCTGCTATGAACATTCTAGTATAAATCTTGTGGGAACATGTGTTTTCTCTTGGAGTGGAATTGTTGGGTCATATGGTAAATGTAACATAGTGTAGTTTTTTTTTAGTATTTATTTTTTATTTATTTTGGTTGCACCGGGTCTTAGTTGTGGCAGGCAGGCTCCTTAGTTGTGGCACGCGGGCTCCTTAGTTGTGCCATGCAAACTCTTAGTTGCAGCCTGCATGTGGGATCTAGTTCCGTGATCAGGGATTGAACCTGGGTCCCCTGCATTAGGAGTGCAGAGTCTTAACCACTGTGCCACCAGGGAAATCCCAACATAGTGTAATTTAATCCAAACTTATTTATAAAATCTGTTATAGGACTATAGACCCAAGAACTTTAGAGACTATTATTTAAAGATATATATGATTTCCAGCTTTAGGTTGTTAACAGTGAGAATATTAAACTATAATAAGTTTAATCTTGTTGATGAATTACAGTTCAATCTTGGCTCTCAGAAGACTCAGACTAGAATTAAAGCAGGGAAATGGCTAAGAAGGCATTTTAGTTTACAGCCACATTAGATTTGTTAGACTACTTTAATCATATCTTATGGGTATGGGTCTACTTCACTTAGCTGAAGAAGTATAATAGAAGTGACCAACCAGGACTTCCCTGGTGGTGCAGTGGTTAAGAATCCTCCTGCCAGTGCAGGGGACAAGGATTCGAGCCCTGGTCTGGGAAGATCCCACATGCCACGGAACAACTAAGCCTGTGCGCCACAACTACTGAGCCCGCGTGCCACAACTACTGAAGCCTGTGCACCTAGAGCCCATGCTCTGCAACTAGAGAAGCCACCGCAATGAGAAGCCCTCACACTGCAACGAAGAGTAACCCCCGCTCGCTGCAACTAGAGAAAGCCTGTGTGCAGCAACGAAGACTCAAAGCCGCCAAAAATAAGTAAATAAATTTTTTAAAAAAAGAAATGACCAACCAAAGAAAGTATGACGATTGCTACAGAGCTTAGTTGGCGGACCACTGCAGTGGAGCCTTTATGCTCCTTGTTTTTTTAAAAAAATATAATAATTAATTAACTAATTTTTATTTTTGGCTGAGTTGGGTCTTTGTTGCTGCACGTGGGCTTTCTCTAGTTGCGGTGAGTGGGGGCTACTTTTCATTGCAGTGCACGGGCTTCTCATTGCGGTGGCTTCTCTTGTTGCAGAGCACGGGCTCTAGGTGTGCGGGCTTCAGTAGTTGAGGCTCGCGGGTCCTAGAGCGCAGGCTCAGTAGTTGTGGCGCACGGGCTTAGTTGCTCTGAGGCGTGTGGGATCGTCCTGGACCAGGGCTCGAACCTGTGTCCCCTGCATTGGCAGGCGGATTCTTAACCACTGCGCCACCAGGGAAGCCCTATGCTCCTTCTTGACACTGCAAAAACAAAACTAGACAGTATCCCCAAACTAGTTACCCAGACTTCTGGGAATAATGGCAGTAGTTTTAACTGGAAAGCAATCAGTAGCAGGAGCCAGCGTTTCCCAAACTTGTCTAATTATAAGAATCACTTGGGATGCTAAGATGGATTCCTGGGCCTCACCCCCCAGGATCCTCTGGGGGAGGGCCCTCAGAATCTGATGATCAGCAATTTTAACAAGCACCGTCAGTGATTCAGTGATTCTTTTTTTTTTTTTTTCTTTTTAGGGACAGTGTGTGATGTTCTGATTTCCCCCCATCATTTATATTTATTTATTTATTTATTTATTCTCCCTATTCCACCCCTCTCATGGTCACAAAGCACAGAGGTTATCTCCCTGTGCTATGCGGCAGCTTCCCACTAGCTATGTAATTTACATTTGGTAGTGCATATATGTCCCTGCCACTCTCTCACTTCGTCACAGCTTACCCTTCCCCCTCCCCATGTCCTCAAGTTCATGCTCTAGTAGGTCTGTGTTTTATTCCCATCCTACCACTAATCTCTTCATGACCTTTTTTTTTCTTAGATTCCATATATATGTGTTAGCATACAGTATTTGTTTTTCTCCTTCTGACTTATTTTTGGCTGCATTGGGTGTTCGTTGCTGCACGCGGGCTTTCTCTAGTTGCGGTGAGCGGGGGTACTCTTCATGGCGGTGCGCAGGCTTCTCATTGTGGTGGCTTCTCTTGTTGTGGAGCACGGGGTCTAGGCATGTGTGCTTCAGTAGTTGTAGCACGTAGGCTCAGTAGTTGTGGCTCGTGGGCTCTAGAGCACAGGCACAGTAGTTGTGGCACATGGGCTTAGTTGCTCCACGGCATGTGGGATCTTCCCGGACCAGGGTTCAAACCCATGTCCCCTGCATTGGCAGGTGGATTCTTAACCACTGCACCACCAGAGAAGCCCAACCGTCAGTGATTCTTATCAAGTAGTTTTGGGAAACACTGGGAAGAGCTAATCATCAGTTTATGCCACAAACAGAAATATTCCGAGTCTAAGCACGCTTTGTGAAGCACCGTTTTGGGGATTTGGATTCTGAGGCCTCCGTGAGATTCACTCTGCTTTTTGCAGGTGCGGGCTGCCACTCTTCTACCAGTCCCAACCGAAGAATGCTCCTGTGACCTTCATTGTGGATGGAGCAGTAGTGAAGTTTGGCCAGGGTTTTGGGAAGACGAACATATATACTCAGAAACAAGAGCCTCCTAAGAAGGTAATTATCAGTGAAGGAGACAGATGGGTTAATATAGCTGCAGATTTAGCTCTAAAATTTTAAATAAGATTATGGTGTATGAGAAACTGCCCTTTATGGGTGGTCTCTTTATGAAGAGAATGCCATTTTTGTGTATAAGCAGATTCTACAAAATTGTAACATCTATTATGTGTTCTCTTTTCTTTCCTACATCTGCTCTATGAGTAAAGTTAGAAATTGTATGGTTTTTATTCACATTTACTTCCTTTGAAATTTCTTCTTTTTCCAGTGTGAACAATTAAAAATTGAATGAATAAGGCTAGTCTTTAAATATACTTTTAAAAACCCTTGATGGCAGATACTATAAAAATATAATGCAAATTAAAAGATGGGCACTTTTAGGGGCTTCCCTGGTGGCGCAGTGGTTGAGAATCTGCCTGCCAATGCAGGGGACACGGGTTCGTGCCCCGGTCTGGGAAGATCCCACATGCCGCGGAGCGGCTAGGCCCGTGAGCCATGGCCGCTGAGCCTGCGCGTCCGGAGCCTGTGCTCTGCAACAAGAGAGGCCGCAATAGGTGAGAGGCCCGCGCACCGCAATGAAGAGTGGCCCCCGCTCGCTGCAACTAGAGAAAGCCCACGCACAGAAACGAAGACCCAACACAGCCAAAAATAAATAAATAAAATTTAATTTAATTTAAAAAAAAATAAAAGATGGGCACTTTTAGATAGGCCAGCCTGTCTCAAGGAGGTCCCCTGCCCCCAGGAACCAGGCTTGTACACTTGCACACAACACACCCACTCACACATACACACTCACACACACACGACTCACAGAGCCTCTTGAGGTGACCTAGACTGATTCCTCTTCCTGCAACTCCAGGTGATGATGACGAAACGGACTAAAGACATGGGCAAGTTCAGCTCTGTCACTGTGTCTACTATTGATGAAGAGGAAGAGGAGATTGAGGCTGTAAGTGCTTCTGCCCTCAGGGGGATTGGGATTCGGGGCGGGGTGGGGGGAAGGGACTCTCAAACCAGAGCGCTGAGTAATACAATAACTAGAAACTTCGCTTGTAGATCTTGCTCTGCTACTAAGAAACGCTGTGATACCGGGCTGGTTCCTGTGTCCCTGGATCTCAGGGATATCTCTGTAAGATAAGGAGCAGGGAGTTGGACTAGGTCAGTCATTTTTTTCATACTGTTTTTTGAGATGCCTTAGGGGGCAAATCCCTCCTCATCCCTCTTCAGTTGAACAACTGCTGGGCTCAGCAATTTCAAGTCCCTTCCAGTGCCGCTCTGTTGCCGTGGGAGTCTGTCCCTAGCAAGAGCAGCAATTACCTTTATGGTATTTCAGTATAATGATGTTTACAGAGAGATGTTATCTGTTATTTAAACGTGGTTTCCGTTGAAACCTGACTCTCCCAGATTCTGGAAAAGCTGAAGAGTTGAAAGGGAGCAGAGTCTTGCCATGTCAGTAATAATTGCATAATTCGAGGAGTATAAACTTCTCCCGAGGTCTCTGTTGCTCCTCTTTGGTGAGACCGCCGGTCTAAGGGTGCTTCTTTTTTTCCCGCAGAGAGAAGTCGCTGACTCGTATGCGCAGAATGCCAAGGTGATTGAAAAGCAGCTGGAGCGCAAAGGCATGAGCAAGAGGCGGCTGCAGGAGCTGGTGAGTGGCGGGAGCGGCGGGTGGCAGGCGCCGGGCTGGACTGTTTGCGTTCCTTGGTCTGAAAGGCCCTCCGGCAGGCAGGGAGATCCTTTCGGAAGCCTGTCGGGGGTTATGGTGCGGCTGGCCGCCAGGGGTCTAACCGTGGGCCGTGGCTGTCAGTACATACCCTACTCTGGGATAGTGACCACAGGATCCAGGCCCCAAATGTTAGTTCTTGTTAGCCAACCCTAACGAGAATGATAAGTTAATCAGCTACTTGTGGTCCGAGGTCAGGAGTTGAAGATCGGGGCTCATGGGCGCTCTCCCAGGGTATGAGGCATACAGTGGGGCTACATTGGGGCGCCAGGATTGGGGCTGGTCGCTGCTTCTTAAAGCACTGCTTCCACCACCACGGTCTGCACTATTCCTGGGCTCTTTGTTGAGCACACACGTCTATATGTGATGGTGCCTATGTTTCTGTTTTCCCGATAATAAGTTACTTATGATATTTCTTTCAAATCAGACATCCCAGCATTGGTGCCTCATCGAAAAGTATACCAGTCTATTCTACTGACTGTAGAGGACTTCTTGGTGACAGAGGTAGTGGGTCTTGAGAGCCGCTTTACCTTGCCATAGTGATCTAGAGCAGTGCTTCTCAGATTTTCTGAGGTGAAGGACCAGTGCTTGCTTCTTGTTTTAAAATTTGTCAGGAGTAGATTTGTAATTTATAAAATGCAATAAAAATGAATTTGCCTGAATTCTTCTTATGAGATTATTTTAGTTTATTATTCCTCTGTCAAATTGCTATAAAAGTTTCTAAATGCTTACTCTCAATTTTTGTGTGTATCTTCATGGACCGCACAACTTTAAGTAGCACTGTTCAAGAACAGTGTTCTTCCTCCTGTTCTGCCACAAATAGGATACTGATATGTCATGATATTGATTCCTCCAGTCCTTCAGGAGTCCTGGAGCTGTGGGATTCCCTACACTGATAGACCACAGCCCTGTGTGTTTACCCCATTTTACCATACAGACATTATTATCTTCAATGTGTGTCATAACATCAGAAAGGTTGGAAAGCACTTGCTAGAGTTTCATCACAATTTTAGAAACACGGTTCTAGTTTGCATACTAAATGAGCATGAGGGGATAGTGTTGGGGCAGTTAGAATAAGGCAGGAAAATCAGAATTTCACGTCATGTATCAGGACATATACTTTTCTTCCTTTCCAGGCTGAACTGGAAGCCAAGAAAGCGAAAATGAAGGGAACCTTGATTGACAACCAGTTCAAATGATCAGGACCTTTCTGTGAACCCAGACTGGAGGCAAGCATTTAGATCAGGAGGAAAAAGAGCGTTTTCTTGACTACATGGAGTGGTTCCTACCTTTATGCCCCAGCAGAAGGCTTTACGTGGCTTCCCAGTGATTCTCCTACATTCAGTGAGGTCTTTGAGTCCATCTGACCTGCTTTCTAGAGATGGATTTTTATCACTCTTTCTGTGTATAGGTCTTCTGTACTATTTTTTGTCCATTTGATGTAAACGTCTTCATCTGTGTAGAAGCTCTGTGAATAGATTAGGGCTTCAGTGTGTCTAGTGTCTACAGGAGCTATTCTTATTCCTTCTTCAAAGTTAATAAAATGTTTAAAGATTTTTGAAAAATAATATGATGTCATAGAAAAAAGTAACATGAATTACATTGAAAGTTACAGCAAGCCAGATCCTTTTAAGTGGCTCTGTCTCTGTTCTTAGACTGGCAGTTATTGGCTAGGGTTTGAATCTCTCTACTGTCAGAGAAAATCCGTAACAAGCCAGAATCTGCATAAAGTTTCCTTTACCTCAAATGTTAAAACTCTAGGCACGCCAACCCTTATCAGATGTTGTACATACAGAAGGAAAAGCCAGATTCAAGTGAGGGGGTAGAGGGAAGAGATATGGGAACATATGTATATGTATAACTGACTCACTTTGTTGTAAAGCAGAAACTAACACACCATTGTAAAACAGTTATACTCCAATAAAGATGTTAAAAAAAAAAAGATAGCTCTGATCCGAATGAAAATGGGGGCTTGGTAAGCAACCCAAGGGAGCTACCATCCTGTCAAGCAGCTAAGAGCATTGCTTCCATGTGTGGGCACGTGGGAGGGAGACATGGTAGAGTAAGAAATGACACCGAGATAAACAAAAGTTATCTGTTGACTGTCTTTTCTTTCACATTTGCTATTTGTGGAGGAGTGTCGTATACATAAATATTTAATGTCACACTGCTTCAGTGACATCAGTATGTAGTGTTGGTACCCATGTTTTTATCTGTTCACCTGTATTGCAAGGTGTTGGGACAGGAAGAGTGTTTTAGCCTCTTTGTATTATTTACATGGCTTGGGTGCTTAGTAGGCACCCAAGGCATGTCTGTGAGGTGCTGCTGGGAAACAGTAGGGCATTTTTCTTTGCTTTTTTTCCCCTGATTTCTGAATTTGGAAGGAAAAGTAGGTTGGAGTGGGGGTAGATGTGAGCTAGCAAGAACTGGGAGAAAGAGGGGTGGGGAGTCCTGGGAAAGCCCGGCGTGGGGCTGTGTGACCAGCTTCCCAGTTACTCTCCTGCATCCATTGGGGGCTTTGCAACTGAGTCTTCCTCTCCACCTCATTTCCTGGTCCTCATGTTGAGAGATAATTAGGCATCACGTGGATAAGCAACCATAACCTCCTCACAATTCCTTGACCACAACTCCAAACAATGACCTTTACCTTCACCCCCCTTTAGCCACAAACTCCTTGGATATCATCTACACCACCTGTGAGAGCCAATACTCTGCTCTGACCACAGCCTCCTACCATTGCTGCCCTTTCATACTTACTTCCACTAAACCTGTTTTGTTTTGTTTTTAGATTTGAAGAGAGAATTTTTTTTTCATTGAAGTATAGTTGATTTACAATATTGTGTTAGTTTCAGGTGTACGACAGTGATTTGGTTACACATACATATGTGTATATCTATATTTTTTCTATTCTTTTCCATTATAATTTCTTATAAGATATTGAATATAGTTCCCTGTGCTATGCAGTAGGACCTTGTTGTTTATCTATTTTATATATAGTAGTGTGCATCTGTTAATCCCATACTCCCAATTTATGCACCCACCCGCCCCCCCTTTGGTACCCATAAGTTTGTTTTCTGTGTTTCTGAGTCTGCTTCTGTTTTGTAAATAAGTTCATTTGTACTATCTTCTATATTCCACATATAAGTGATATCATATACCATTTGTCTTTCTCTGCCTGGCTTCACTTAGTATGATAATCTCTAGGTCCATCCATGTTGCTGCAAATGGCATTATTTCATGCTTCTTTATGGCTGAGTAATATTCCATTGTGTATATGTACCACATCTTTGTTATCCATTCATCTGTCCATGGACATTCAGGTTGCTTCCATGTCTTGGCTATTGTTAACAGCGCTGCAGTGAACGTTGGGGTGCGTGTATCTTTTCAAATCATGGTTTTCTCCAGATATATGCCCAGGAGTGGGATTGCTGGATCATATGGTAACTCTATTTTTAGTTTTTAAAGGAACCTCCATACTGTTTTCCACAGTGGCTGCACCAATTTACATTCCTACACCCTCTCCAGCATTTATTATTTGTAGACTTTCTGATGATAGCCATTCTGACTGGTGTGAGGTGATACCTCATTGTAATTTTGATTTGCATTCCTCTAATAATTGTTGAGCATCTTTTCGTGTGCTTTTTGGCCATCTGTACGTCTTTTTTTTTTTTTTTTTGATTGGGAACAGATCACACTTCTATTCTGAGCCGTCAAGTAAAGTGCAATGTAAAGACCCTTGCGTAGAGGACTCCCTGTAGCAAATGCGTGGTTACCTTTCTATGTATTTTCTGAAGTATTTGCCTTTAGATGATAATCCAGAACCATTTCAACATCTGGTTCAACTTATGCATTTTATTTCATCTTTAAGGCTGCAAATTGTTATGTCACTAGCACCAAACAAGCATGTGCTCTTCATTGTGTTTTATTCTTTCATGTTGAAATAGTTATTAAAATAACATGACATAGTCCCTCTATTCTATTTAGTTGTACTGTTTTAGCCATAAACACAGTGTTTTAGAGTTAGTATAAAGAGCCATATTGAAATTTTGGAGAGTCTTATTCTATTTTTTGTTTGGTTTTGCAAATTATTGACTGTGATAATATAGTAAAATGTTGCCACTGCAATAACTTTACATTTGGAAGTGCAATTTTATTGTTTAAGAGAAATTGAAAAGCTATTTATTTATTTATTTATTTATTGGCCACGCTCGGCAGCTTGTGATATCTTAGTTCCCTGACCAGGGACTGAACCTGGGCCCTGGCAGTGAAAGCCTAGTCCTAACCACTGGACCACCAGGGTATTCCTTGAAAAGCTTTTTAAAAACTAGCTTGTGTCAACCATTTTAGGAGCCTTACTGCTGCAGACCACCTCCTTTTCTTAAGGGAAAATATGCCCTTTTTTATTCCTTTGATGTTTTATTCTGCTTCTTCACCTGACTACTCCTCTTTTTCACTCAGTTTTAACAAAGCACAGTCCATTACACTTCAGCTTTTAATCTTTTATATTCCTCCAGGAAAACAAAAAGCATCACTTATGGTGAACTCTACCTGTTTTTATTTTGTTTTATTTATTTATTTATTTATTTATTTATTTATTTTGGCTGCACCGCATGGCTTGTGGGATCTTAGTTCCCCTACCAGGGATTGAACCCAGGCCCTCAGCAGTTAAAGCGTGGAGACCTAACCACTGGACCACCAGGGAATTCCCTCAACCTGTTTTTAAACTTTATAGAACCTTGATCCTCCCGTTTTCTCCCAGTATTGCAGTTCTGTCCCCCTCTTTCTTCCTTTTGACCCAGCCTGATCCTGTGATTGATGATCAGAATTCCTCTCATGAGCCCCTTTAACTCTATTTTTTATTATTCATTTGGCCATGCTGCGCAGCATGTGGGATCTTAGTTCCTGATGAGGGAACCCGTGCCCCCTGCATTGGAAGCATGGAGTCCTAATCACTGGACCACCAGGGAATTCCCACCTTGATTTTTCTTTTAGATTTTAAAAAATCTTTGGATAATTTTAGATTTACAGAAAGTTCCAAAAATAGTACAGAGTTCCTTTATACTCTTTACTACAGTTCCCCTAATATTAACATCTTATATCAGGGGTCCCCAACCCCCAGGTCAAACAGCAGGAGGTGAGCAGCGGGCAATCGATTGAAGCTTCGTCTGCCGCTCCCCATCGCTCGCATTACCGCCTGAACCATCCCCCCTCCCCATCCGTGGAAAAATTGTCTTCCACAGAATGGGTCCCTGGTGCCAAAAAGGTTGGGGACTGCAGTATTATATAATGCTATGAGCCGAATTTTGTCCCCCTCCAAATTCACATGTTGAAGCCCTAATCCCCAATGTAATGGTATGTGGACATGGGCCTTCGAGAGGTAATTAGATTTAAATGAGGTCATGAGGGTGGGACCCTCGTGACAGGATTAGTGCACTTACAAGAAGAGACCAGAGAGTTCTCCCTCTCTGTCTCTCCCAGTCTTTCTCTTTCTCTCCACCTCTCTCTCTCCCACGTGTGGACACAGCAAGAAGGTAGCAATCTGCAAGCCAGGAAGAGAGCTCTCACCAGGAACTGAATCAGCCAGCACCTTGATCTTGGACTTACTAATCTCTGGAACTGTGACAAATGTCTTAAGTTACCCAGTCCATGGTATTTTGTTATAGCAGCCCTAGAAGACTAATATATATAAAACCATAGTACATTGGTCAAAACTAAGAAAGTAACATTGGTATAATAACGTTAAACTACGGACTTCATTTGGATTTCATCAGTTTTTCCACTGTGTCCTCTTTATGTTCCAGGATCCAATCCAGGATCTCACATTACATTTAAACGTTCATGTCTCTTTAGTCTCCTCTGATCTATGACAGTTTTTCAGTGGTATCTCATGCTTTTAATTTGCATTTCCCTAATGTCAGATGATGTTGAACATATTTTTCTTCTTTATTATGGTAAAAAAACACATAACATTTACCATCTTGGGGGGAGATTGGTTCAAGATGGCGGAGTAGAAGGACGTCCTGTAACTCCCTCTTGCAAGAACACCAGAATCACAACAAGCTGCTGGACAATCATCGACAGAAAGACACTGGAACTCACCAGAAAAGATACCCCACATCCAAAGACAAAGGAGAAGCCACAATGAGACGGTAGGAGGGGCGCAATCACAATAAAATCAAATCCCATAACTGCTGGGTGGGTGACTCACAAACTGGAGAACATTTATACCAAGAAGTCCACCCACTGGAGTGAAGGCTCTGAGCCCCACGTCAGGCTTCCCAATCTAGGGGTCGGGCAACGGGAGGAGGAATTCCTAGAGAATCAGACTTTGAAGGTTAGCGGGATTTGATTGCAGGACTTCGACAGGACTGGGGGAAACAGAGACTCCACTCTTGGAGGGCACACACAAAGTAGTGTGCTCATCAGGACCCAGGGGAAGGAGCAGTGACCCCATAGGAGACTGAACCAGACCTACCTGCTAGTGTTGGAGGGTCTTCTGCAGAGGCAGGGGGTGGCTGTGTGTCACCATGAGGACAAGGACGCTGGCAGCAGAAGTTCTGGGAAGTACTCCATGGTGTGAGCCTTCCCAGAGTCGGCCATAAGCCCCATCAAAGAGCCCAGGTAGGCTCCAGTGTTGGGACGCCTCAAGCCAAACAACCAACAGGGAGGGAACCAGCCCCACCCATCAGCAGACAAGTGGATTAAGTTTTACTGAGCTCTGCCCACCAAAGCAACAGCTAGCTCTACCCATCACCAGTCCCTCCCATCAGAAAACTTGCACAAGCCTCTTAGATAGCCTCATCCACCGGAAGGCAGACAGCAGAAGCAAGAAGAACTACAATCCTGCAGCCTGTGGAACAAAAACCACATTCACAGAAAGATAGACAAGATGAAAAGGCAGAGGGCTATGTATCAGATGAAGGAACAAGATAAAACCCCAGAAAAACGACTAAATAAAGTGGAGATAGGCAACCTTCCAGAAAAAGAATTCACAATTATGATAGTGAAGATGATCCAGGACCTCGGAAAAAGAATGGAGGCAAAGA
>NC_041234.1:92907240-92908451 GCF_002837175.3 Physeter macrocephalus | reverse complement strand
GAAGGACACTACATAATGATCAAGGGATCAATCCAAGAAGAAGATATAACAATTATAAATATATATGCACCCAACATAGGAGCACCTCAATACATAAGGCAACTGCTAACAGCTACAAAAGAGGAAATAGTAACACAATAATAGTGGGGCAACTTAACACCTCACACCAATGGACAGATCATCCAAGCAGAAAATTAATAAGGAAACTCAAGCTTTAAATGACACAATAGACCAGATAGATTTAATTGATATTTATAGGACATTCCATCCAAAAACAGCAGATTACACTTTCTTCTCAAGTGCGCAGGGAACATTCTCCAGGATAGATCACATCTTGGGTCACAAATCAAGCCTCAGTAAACTTAAGAAAATTGAAATCATATCAAGCATCTTTTCTGACCACAATGCTATGAGATTAGAAACGAATTACAGGGAAAAAGCATAAAAAACACAAACACATGGAGGCTAAACAGTACGTTACTAAATAATCAAGAGTTCACTGAAGAAATCAAAGAGGGAATCAAAAAATACCTAGAGAAAAATGACAATGAAAACACGACCATCCAAAACCTATGGGATGCAGCAAAAGCAGTTCTAAGGGGGAAGTTTATAGCTATACAAGTCTACCTCAAAAAACAAGAAAAATCTCAAACAGACAATCTAATGGTACACCTAAAGGAACTTGAGAAAGAAGAACAAACAAAACCCAAGGTTAGCAGAAGGAAAGAAATCATAAAGATCAGAGCAGAAATAAATGAAAAGGAAACAAAGAAAACAATAGCAAAGATCAATAAAACTAAAAGCTGGTTCTTTGAGAAGATAAACAAAATTGATAAACCATTAGCCAGACTCATCAAGAAAAAGAGGGAGAGGACTCAAATCAATAAAATTAGAAATGAAAACGGAGAAGTTACCAAAGGCACTGCAGAAATACAAAGCATCCTAAGAGACTACTACAAGCAACTCCATGCCGATAAAATGGACAACCTGGAAGAAATGGACAAATTCCTAGAAAGGTATAACCTTCCAAGACTGAACCAGGAAGAAATAGAAAATATGAACAGACCAATCACAAGTAATGAAATTGAAACTGTGATTAAAAATCTTCCAAGAAGCAAAAGTCCAGGATCAGATGGCTTCACAGGTGAATTCTGTCAAACATTTAGAGAAGAGCTAACACCCATCCTTCTCAGACTCTTCCAAAAAATTGC
>NC_041234.1:92906123-92907092 GCF_002837175.3 Physeter macrocephalus | reverse complement strand
GCCACCATCACCCTGATACCAAAACCAGACAAAGATACTACAAAAAAAGAGAATTACAGACCAATATCACTGATGGCTATAGATGCAAAAATCCTCAAAAAAATACTAGCAAACAGAATCCAACAACACATTAAAAGGATCATACCCCATGATCAAGTGGGATTCATCCCAGGGATGCAAGGATTCTTCAATATACACAAGACAATCAATGTGATAGACCATATTAACAAATGGAAGAATAAACACCATATGATCATCTCAATAGATGCAGAAAAAGCTTTTGACAAAATTCAACACCTGTTTTTGATAAAAACTCCCCAGAAAGTGGGCATAGAGGGAACCTACCTCAACATTATAAAGGTCATATATGACAAACCCACAGCAAACATCATTCTCAATGGTGAAAAACTGAAAGCATTTCCTCTAAGATCAGGAACAAGACAAGGTTGTCCACTCTCACCACTATTATTCAACATAGTTTTGGAAGTCCTAGCCATGGCAATCAGAGAAGAAAAAGAAATAAAAGGAATACAAATCGGAAAAGAAGTAGAACTGTCACTGTTTGCAGATGACATGATACTATACATAGAGAATCCTAAAGATGCCACGAGAAACCTACTAGAGCTAATCAATGAATTTGGTAAAGTTGCAGGATACAAAATTAATGCACAGAAATCTCTTCCATTCCTATACACTAATGATGAAAAATCAGACAGAGAAATTAAGGGAACATTCCCATTTACCATTGCAATAAAAAAATAAAATACCTAGGAATAAACCTACCTAAGGAGACAAAAGACCTGTATGCAGAAAACTATAAGACACTGGTGAAAGAAATTAAAGATGATACCAACAGATGGAGAGATATACCATGTTCTTGGATTGGAAGAATCAATACTGTGAAAATGACTACACTACCCAAAGCAATCTACAGACTCAATGCAATCCCTATCAAATTACCAATGGCAT
>NC_041234.1:92866369-92905337 GCF_002837175.3 Physeter macrocephalus | reverse complement strand
AGGTATCACCTCACACCAGTTAGAATGGGCATCATCAGAAAATCTACAAACAACAAATGCTGGAGAGGGTGTGGAGAAAAGGGAACCCTCTTGCACTCTTGGTGGGAATGTAATTTGTTACAGCCACTATGGAGAACAGTATGGAGGTTCCTCAAAAAACTAAAAATAGAATTACCATGTGACCCATCAATCCCACTACTGGGCATATACCCAAAGAAAACCATAATTCAAAAAGACACATGAATCCCAATGTTCATTGTTGCACTATTTACAATAGCTAGGTCATGGAAGCAACCTAAATGCCCATTGACAGACGAATGGATAAAGAAGATGTGGCACATATATACAATGGAATATTACTCAGCCAGAAAAAGGAACGAAATTGGGTCATTTGTAGAGACACGGATGAATCTAGAGACTGTCATACAGAGTGAAGTAAGTCAGAAAGAGAAAAACAAGTATCGTATATTAGCGCATATATGTGGAACCTAGAAAATGGTACAGATGAACCGGTTTGCAGGGCAGAAATTGAGACACAGATGTAGAGAACAAATATATGGACACCAAGGGGGGAAAGCGGCAGGGTTGGGGGTGGTGGTGTGATGAATTGGGCGATTGGGATCGACATTTATACACTGATGTGTATAAAATTGATGACTAATAAGAACCTGCTGTATAAAAAAATAAATAAAATAAAATTCAAAAAACAAACAAAAAAAGAAAAGCAAATCGCAGAAAAGTGTGAATAATATGACCCTGTTTTTGTAAAACTAACAGCAATAAAAATATTTCATGTACATGTAAAAAAAGAATTTACCATCTTAACTATTTTAAAATGCACAATTCAATGATGTTAAGTATATTCACAGTGTTGTGAAACACATCTCTGGAACTTTTTCATCTTATAAGTCTGAAACTATATACCCATTAAACAACAACTCTCCCTTCCTTAGCTTGTTCCTCATAAACACAATTCTACTTTCTGTTTCTGTGGATTTTACTAGTTCAGAGACCGCATATGAGTGGAATCATACAGTATTTGTCTTTTTGTGACTGGCTTATATTTTACATAGAATAATGTCCTCAAGTTTCATCCATGTTGTACGATATGATAGAATTTCCTTCCTTTTGAAGGCTGAATAATATCCCAATGTATGTATAGACCACATTTTGTTTACACATTCATCCATTGATGGACATTCAGGTTGCTTCCACCTCTTGGCGATTGTGAATAGTGCTGCTATAAACATTGGGTACAAATATCTCTTTGAGACCCTGCTTTCAATTCTCTTGGATATATACCCAGAAGTGGGATTGCTGGATCATATGGTAATCCTGTTTAATTTTTTGAGGAACCTCCATGCTGTTTTCCACAGTGGCTGCACCATTTTACATTCCCAGTAGTAATGTACAGGGCTCCAATTTCTCCTCATCCTCACCAACACTTCTTATTTTCTGTTTTCTTTTTCTTCCGATTTTTTTTTCTTTTTTTTGGCTGCACCTCGCAGCCTGTGGGGTCTTAGTTCCCAGACCAGGGACTGAACCCGGGCCCTTGTCAGTGAAAGCTCAGAGTCCTAACCACTGGACTGCCAGGGAATTCTCTATTTTCTGTTTTTTGATAGTAGCCATCCTAGTAGCAATGATATTTCATGGTTTTGATTTGCATTTCATCAGTGATTAATGATGTTGAGCAAGTTTTCATATATTTGTTGGCTATTTGTATATTATCTTTGGAGAAGTGTCTATTCCCAAAAAAGTCCTTTGCCCATTTAAAAAATTGGATTATTTGATTTTTGCATTGTTGTGAGCATATTTTTACTTGCTAATTTTCCATCTCTGTATCTTCTTTGGTAAAGTATATGCTCAGATCTTTTGGCTGTTCTTAAACTGGGTTTGTTTTTATATTGTTGAGTGTTAAGAGCTCTTTATATAGTCTAGATATAAATCTTTTATCAGGTATGTTATTTGCAACATCTCCCAGTCTCTGGTTTGTCTTTTCATTGTCTTAATAGTGCGTTGCCTTTCATGACCCAGGATCATGCAGCTTTTTTTCCTATATTTTCTTCTAGAAGTTTTATATTTACATTTAGATCTATGATCCATGTGTTAAGGTTCTTTTTTTTTTTTTTTGGTATAAAGATGAGCAGTTGTTCCAGCACCATTTGTTGAAAAAAACGTTCCTTTCACCATTCAATTGCCTTTGTAGGTTTGTCAAAAATCTGGGAATTCCCTGGCGTTCTAGTGGTTAGGACTCAGTGCTTTCACTGCCATGGGCCTGGGTTGATCCCTGGTCGAGGAGCTAAGATTCTGTGAGCCACACGGCACAGCCAAAAAAAAAAAAATAGTTGACTATATTTTTGCACTTTCTTTTCTGTCTATTGCCTATCCTTGCATCAATACCACACTATCTTGATTCGACTATTGTAGCTTTATAGTAAACTTAAAATTGGGTAGTATGATGCTTCTTTGTTCTTTTTGAGAATTGTTTTGGTCACTCTAGTTCTTTGCCTTTTCATATAAAATTTAGAATCAGCTTGTTGGTATGTTCAAAATTCTTGCTGGGATTTTGATTGGAATTGTATAAAATCTAAAGATCAAGTTGGGGAGAATTGACATCTTAATGATCTTGCATCTTTCAACCCATGAACATAGCATATCTCTCCATTTATTTAGATCTTTGATTTCTCTCACCAGCACTTTGTAGTTTTTCATGTACAGATCCTGCAAATATTTTGTTCAAATTTATACCTTCATTTCTTCTGGTGCTATTGTAAACCTTACCTCCTTTCAGACAAGGAAGATAATCTCATGGTGTATTTGCAAACTTGCTAAGCCTATTCTTATATAAACTCAGGCTGAAATTTCCATTTATCTCCTGACCCCAGGCCCTGAGCCCCAAGTCTGATTTGTCTCATGGTGGCGTTCTGATTCCCCAGAGCCAGTGCCTGAGTATTGTCCTTTTCTTGTTGACAGAAACTCTGATAATTACTTTTGAGGAAGGCCATAAAGAAACTTCATATTACATACTTGTGGCAAGGTCAAGGGGATGCATTAGCTCTTGGTTCAAAGGTCTCTGGGTAAACCAGTCTGGAATTGGCAACAGGCCTGGGAAGTGGGTGAGAGGCAATGACATTTCATTACAGTGACAATGATTAGAGTTAGGTGTACGCAGGCCAGACCTGTAGTTCTTTTTTTTTTTTTTTCAAAAAAAGTTACACAAATCTGTAGGGTAACAGTCTTCTGCCCAAATATTTTAAGCCACTGCCAGTGAGTCCTAATTATCAAATATTTTGATTAAAACTTTGGACTTGACTTCTGTTACAGCATGCTTAATTGAAAAAAAATAGATAAATCTTACCTTTTTTTAATATTATAACATCTGCCCTGCAAGCTCCCAATTTAGAATCAGTCTTACAACCTGCTTTCTCTGATCTTTACCCAAATAGATGAGTGTCCATATCTTATAAATTAGTGGAGTTTGACATTGTGAATTTATGGTTCCAGTATCAGCTGGGTTCTCACCACAGCTAGTTAATCCTTCTACTATGTGTTTCGGGTCAGCAAGTCTCCTGTTTCCCTCAGGAACAATTTAGAGCCTTCACCGCTTTTCGCAAACCTCTCTGCCTACAAGGCCTCTATCTCCACAGATGATTTTCCTCCACAAAGCACCAAGAACATAGGGGCGCACAGCTCCCATCCTGTTCTCTCTCCAGTCTCAGAGGAAGAGGTGGCCCTCTTCCTGCTCAAGGCTAATCCACCTTTTATTCAATCAACTGATATACATTAAGTATCTGTTATATGCTAGATATTGCACTAGGAGCTTGGGACATAGTGGAGAACAAAGCAGTTCACATTCTGAGGGCAGGGGTGACAGACAAACAAGTGAACAAGAAAATTATCAGTTAAAACAGTGTGATGTGGGACTTCCCTGGCGGTCCAGTGGTTAAGACTCTGCACATCCAATGCAGGGGGCACGGGTTCGATCCCTTGTTGGGGAACTAAGATCCCACATGCCGCATGGCAAGGCCAAAAAAAAAAAATAGTGTGATGTGATAGAGAATGATGATGGTCAGGGGTAGACCCTGAAGGGTGAGAATGAGTCAGCCAAGTGACGACCAGGCGGAAAGCATTCCAGATGATGGCAATAGAAAATACAAAGGCCCTATGGAGGGATAAGCTTAGCATGTTGGAGGAACAGAAAGAAGGCCAATGTGACTAGATTGTAATGAGTGAGAGAATGAACAAGCAGCAAGAGGTGAGGTCAGAGGAGTGGGCAGAAGCCAGGCCGTGTGTGGCCTTGCAGGCCCAAATAAGGATTTTGGATCTTAAAAGTACAGTGGGAAATTATTGGAGACTTTTAAGCAGAGGAGTAGCATGACTTATGTTTTAAACTCATTCTGGCTGCGACATGGAGAATGGCTTGTCGTTGGGAAGCAAGAATGGAAGCAGGGAGACCAACGAGGAGACTAGTGTAGTAGCCCAGATGGGAGATGAGAGTGATTGGACCGGGGTAGTAGAGAAAGAGTTGGGAAAAGTGATGGAGATGTGTTTTGGAGGTTTTGTTATCAGGACTAGCTGATAGATTGTGGGGAATGAGGGGAACAGGGAAATCAAGGACAACTTCTTGATTTGTGGTCGAATAACTTAGGTGAATTGAAGTGCAATGTATTGAGATGGGGAGGAACCCCATTCAGGGGAAAGCCAAGTGCTCTGTTTTGGACATGTTATGTTTGAAATGCCTATTGGCTATTGAAGTGGAGATGTCAGGTAGGCAGTTGAGTATGTGGGTGGGCAGAGAGGTCCAGCTAGAGACAGAGATTTGGGAGTGTTCAGCACATTGATGTTATTCAAAGCCGTGAGACAGGATGAGACTCCCAAAGATGTAAGTGTAAATAGCAAAGAGAATAGGTCCAGAGGTTGAATCCTGGAGCACTCCATCATTTAATGGTCAAGAGATGAGGAGAAATCAGCAAAGACGACTGAGTAGAAATGGCTAGTAAGGTTGGAGGAAAACACAGTGAAATATCCTGAAAGCTAAGAGAAGGAGGTGTTTTATATCAGACAGGGGCCAGATAGAAAACAGAAACCACATTCAGAATTTTAAACAGGAAGAATTTAACATGAGGAATGGGTTACTTAGGTGAGAGCTGTTCTTCTTGGGACGAGCTGAGAAGCCAAGGAGGGGATGGTGAATTAACCCAGAAATTTAGCAACAGCAGGAAGCTGCTTCACCTCTACTGGAGGTAAAAGTAAAAGGTGGTGTTGCCCAAGTCCAAGGTCAGGGACCACACAGAAGAAGCAGGAAGGCTGGCCCAGCAGGAACTTGGTCCATGGAGGGAGGGCCTATCCAGTGGGAACCAGAGAGGACATACAGTCACTGATAGAGATGACACTCCAAACAGAGGGAAAGGAAAGGGAATACCCTGGCTTCTCCTCTTCTCCTGCTCTTTAATCTTAAACCAATGATTCCCATTGGCCAAATGTATCAGGAAGTCAGAGGGGAAGGGCAGCTGGGAAATGTAGTCTGTTCTACACAGCAGAGTAGGAGAAGAGGGAAAGGCTCTGAGAGCAAATAGGCAAATGACCAGCACATGTAAGTGAGATGAGGACTTGGAAATGGCCATTGCATTTAGCAATGTGGAGGTCATTGGTGACCTTGACGAGAGCAGTTCAGTAGAGTGGTATGAGCAAAAGCCTGACAGGACTGAGTTCAAGAGAGAATGGGAGACGAGGAATTGGAGGCAGTGAACACAGACAAGTTTTTTGTTTTTTTGTTTTGGGGAGTTTTGCTGTAAAAGGAAAGGAAATAATTGCGGGTGGTATGTGGAGTGGGAAATCAGATTGACAGTAGGTATTTTCAAGATGGGAGAAATAACAGCATATTTGAAGGGTGATGAGGAAAATGACAAGAGAGAAGTAAAAATTGATTAAAAAAACAGTTCCTGC
Source organism: Physeter macrocephalus (assembly GCF_002837175.3). NCBI lineage: Eukaryota > Metazoa > Chordata > Mammalia > Artiodactyla > Physeteridae > Physeter > Physeter macrocephalus. The sequence goes on along the minus strand of NC_041234.1, from coordinate 92,899,391 downwards.
AAGGAAAGAGAAGAACTACTGGAGTGATGTACTTGAGTAGGCAGGAGGGGATGAGATCCAGTGCAGAAGTGGTTTAATACTAGGATTTGGAGAGAGTCATTCATAGAATCGTTATCAGTTAAGTTTGGAAAAGACCTTAAAAATCATGTGCTCTAATAACTGTTGAGCATCTTTTCATGTGCTTTTTGGCCATCTGTATGTCTTCCGGACACGCAGGCTCAGCGGCCATGGCTCACGGGCCCAGCCGCTCCGCGGCATGTGGGATCTTCCCGGACCGGGGCACGAACCCGTGTCCCCTGCGTCGGCGGGCGGACTCTCAACCACTGCGCCACCAGGGAATCCCTATCTTTTTATATAGAGAAAGTAATTAAAGTAATGTGATATTGGCCCAGTGATAGGCAAATAGATCAATGAAACAATAGAGAGTCCAGAAACATCTGGACATATCCTGTAGAGATATAACAGATATACAACAAAGGTATCACTGGGAAAGGATTTAAAAAAAAAAAAACTTTGCTGGGACAACTGTCTATCCATATGGCAAAAAGAAAACTTGACCACTACCTCATATCATCCACAAAAATCAATTCGAGGTAAATCATAGATCTAAATGTGCAAGGTAAAATATAAAACTTCTAGAAAATAATATAGTAAAATATTTTCATTATCTTTGGGAAATGAAAGACCTTTTAATTAAAACACAAAAGTACTAGTCATAAAAGAAAAGATGAGGGACTTCCCTGGTGGCACAGTGGTTAAGAATCTGCCTGCCAATGCAGGGGACACGGGTTCGAGCCCCGGTCTGGGAAGATGCCACATGCCGCGGAGCAGCTAAGCCCGTGCGCCACAACTACCGAGCCTGTGCTCTAGAGCCCGCGAGCCACAACTACTGAGCCCGCGAGCCACAGCTACTGAAGCCCGCATGCCTAGAGCCGGCGCTCTGCAACGAAAGAAGCCACCGCAATGAGAAGCCCACGCACCGCAACGAAGAGTAGCCCCCTGCTCGCTGCAACTAGAGAAAGCCCACGTGCAGCAACGAAGATCCAACGCAGCCAAAAGTAAATAAGTAAAAAGTTCTTTTAAAAAAGATGGATACATTTGATTACATTAAAATTAAGAGTTTCTGTTATTAAGAGAGTGAAAAAGCAAGCCACAGAGTGGGTAAAGATATCTGTAATGCAGAAAAGTATATACAGAAGCTCATAGCCAAAATATCTAAGGAACTACAAATCATCTTTTAGGTAACAGAGGGTTTGACTTTCGACTCTTTGGGGACAGTGCAGGCCCCAGATCCCCAAAGGGAAGCAAGGCCACTTATTCTTTTTGCCCCTGAAGGTAGAGCCAGAGGGTGGGAGGGAGGTGGGAAAGCAGGACTTTGAAAGAGAATTTGCTATCTAAACACCCTAATTGAGAGTTTTTTCCCCCAGAAGGACCAGAGGGAATAGGTGGCCACACCCCATCATGCCCTTCATCATAGCATCTCAAAGGACAAATGAGTGGAGTACTTTCTGGAGGTAGAAGGACGGACTGCACAAACTCTAAAGGTGAATTCTTAATCTCAGCTCACTCCTGCTGGCTCAGCCCTAAACCCAGACCGAGGAGGAGGAGGACTTTCAAGAAAGCCCCTGTCTGTCCTCCCAGTGAGGCCTTTGGAATGGAGCTGCAGAGAGAGTGCGTTATTAATAGGCATTCCTGTGGGGCCTCCCCTGTGAGTCCCGGCAGGGTTTGGCCGTGCAGCTGGTTTGTTTCCCCCGCTCCTAGGCACCAGATGCAGTCTCCACTAATTGCTCCTTCATTCGGACCTCAGCTCCTACTATGATCCCCCTCAGCTCAGTCCCCTCCGGCCACAGCGGTCTCCTCCCTGGCCCTCAAACCTGTCAGGCACATTCCCGCCCTGAGCCCTTTGCATTTGTTGTTCCCCTGCCTGGAAGAACACTTTTCCCTCAGGTATCTGCCTGGCCCGTTCCCTCCCCTGCTTTAGGTCTTGACTTAAATGTCATTTTTCTCAGAGAGGTCTTTGCTGCCCGTTCTATCTAAAATTCCATTACCTCCCCATGCCTCCTATCTTCCTTCCTTGCTTTCATTTTCCCCTAAGACCCTATATTTTTTTGTTGCTCATTTTGTTTGTTTATTGTCTGGCACTCTCACAGTGAGGATGGATTTTTTGGGGGGAGGGGGTTACTTTTGTATCCCAGAGCCTAGTAGTTCCTGGTAATTCAGGAGATGCTCAATAAATATTGGCTGAATGAATGAATGAGGTGTGCTAATTAGGTGTGCCTAATTAGCACCTAATGAATTAGGTGTGCCCAGCCTGTGCTGGGCACTGGGGGTAAGACGGAGAGAGATGCAGGCCTTGGCCTTGCCCTCAGGGAGCTCGCTGTCTCTGCAGGGAAAGAGCAACAAGGGAACAGGTGTGTAGGGACACCCCAAACAGGAGGCAGGACACTTGTTTGGTTCCTGTGCTCCTGCAGTTTCTGATGGGAACCTCAGTCGCAGCGGTTTGCTTTCCAGGCTTCAGAGTGGGAGCTGAACCCACCACCAGAAATGGGTCCCCTCCTTCTTTCTGTTTGGCTCCTTTGAACCTGCTGCTCTGGAGCACAGCCATAGCGTCCCCACCCTGATCGAGGAACTCGTCAGGATGTCCTCTGATTGCCCTTCGACTGCTCTGGGGCCGGTGCTAGAAGGTAAGCAGCTTGGAGGCGGGACCAAGTCTGTGCTACTCTGGGCTCCAGCCTCTGTAGGTGTCCACTAGCCCAGTGCCTGCATCACACTCGCCGCAGAGCATGGGCGCTGAGGGCCAGACTGCCTGAGTCTGAATCCCAGCTCCGCCACTTAACTAGCTGTATAACTTCGGGCAGGTCACTTAATATCGCTTGTGCTTCAGGCTTTCCATCTGGAAAATGGAGACAATAGCAGTGCCCCTCTCATCGTGGTGTTACGAGAATGAAGTGGGTTAATATTTGAAAAGTGCTTAGAACAGTGCCTGGCATATGGTAAGTGCTTGGTCAGTAGACACATGCTAAATACTAGCTGTTGCTTGAATGAATGAACTGCAACCGCGGTTGCCCCCCACTGTGCTGAGCTCAAATGAGAATCCCACATCTCTCTGCTGAGAGCTCTGAGCTCTGGGACAGCTCAAATCGACTGAATTTCTGGTAGTGGAGGGCACACCGCAGCACCCAGCCTGGCCGCCCTCAGAGCAGGTTTCTGTCTGTGTCCTCTTGTATCCTTTCCTGACTTGATCTCCAGTTCTGACCTGTAGCAGTGCTGGCAGCACCCTTGACATCACCAGTTTTCATCTGCTCTGCCGGGGAGCTTGATAACCCCCTCCTTCTCTGTTTTTGCATTCAGAGCATGGTGCCCTGATCTCTTTGTGAAAAGTCTTAGAGCTTTCTTATCATCTGTGAGCCAGGGCTGGGCTAGCCCACCAGAAACCTCATCCTGGTGCAGGAGATGGCACTGGGCATGGTACCAGGGAAAATGTGAGGTCACAAGTGTCAGGTTACAAAGCCAGAGCATTCTGAACTTCAGCTGTGAGAGTAGCCCCGAAGCAGTGGACACGTGCTCTCCCGGAGGAAGCTGGGGGCCTGCTGAGCTAGGTGGGAGACTAGGGCAAGCTGCTTCCTGGACTAGCCTACAGCAGAGCTTCTTAGCCTGGGCTCCAAAGAGTTCAGGGTGAACTTCAGAAAGTCCTTGAACTCTTTGAAAGTAATATGTTGTGGGTATACGTGAGCAGGTGGGCATTTTTCTGCAGAGAGGATTCATTCGTTTCACCAGATTTTCAGAGGGGCCCAAGACGACAGAACAGTTAGAAATCACTAGTCTAGTCCTCAAAATGTGGGAGGCATCATAGCATTCTGGGAAACATACAATCTTGCCATCAGACTGTTTGGGTGCCGGCTCTGTCATGTATTCCTTGTGATCTTGGACAAGTCACTTTACCTCTTTGCGTCTCAATGCCCTCACCTATAGAGTGGGGATAATGGCGCTACAGGCACACTTTGGAGATATTGTGGGTTTGGTTCCAGATTACTGTGAGAAAGTAAATATTGCAATAAAGTGAGTCACATGAATTTTTTAGTTTCCCAGTGTATATAAAAGTTATGTTTACACTATACTGTCATCTCTTAAGTGTGCAATAGCATTATGTCTAAAAACATGTACGTACCTTAATTTAAGAAGACTTTATTTCTAAAAAATGCTAACCACCTTCTGAACCTCCAGCGAGTCATAATCTTTTTGCAAGAGTAACATCAAAGATCACTGAGGACAGGATACAGTAACAAATATATTAATGAAAAATTTGAAATATTGTGAGAATTACCAAAATGTGACGCAGAGACGTGAAGTGAGCAATTTGCTCTTAGAAAAATGGCACCAATAGACTTGCTCGATGCAGGGTGACCACAGACCTTCAATTTGTGAAAAACACAGGACTTCCCTGGTGGTCCAGTGGTTAAGACTCCACGCTTCCACTGCAGGGGTCACGGGTTCGATCCCTGGTCAGGGAACTAAGATCCCGCATGCCGCGTGGCCAAAAGAAAAAAAAAAAAAAGAAAAAGAAAGAAGAAACCAACACAGTATCTGTGAAGTGCTGTAAAGTGAAGCACAATAAAACAAGGTCTGGTTTTCTCCGGTTGTATGCCCAGGAGTGGGATGCACCCCAATGTTCATAGCAGCGCTATTTACAATAGCCAGGACATGGAAGCAACCTAAGTGTCCATCAACAGAGGAATGGATAAAGAAGATGTGGTACATATGTACAGTGGAATATTACTCGGCCAATAAAAAGGAATGAAATTGGGTCATTTGTAGAGATGCGGATGAACCTAGAGAGTGTCATACAGAGTGAAGTAAGTCAGACAGAGAAAGACAAGTATCATATGATATTGCTTATATGTGGAATCTTTTAAAAAGGCTACAAATGAACCTATCTACAAAACAGAAATAGAGTCACAGATGTAGAAAACAAGCTTATGGTTACCAGGGGGCAAGGGTGGGGGAGGGATAAATTGGGCGATTGGGATGGACGTATACACACTACTATATATAAAATAGATCACTAATAAGGACCTGCTGTACAGCCCAGGGAAATCTACTCAGTACTCTGTAATGACCTACATGGAAAAAGAATCTAAAAAAGAGTGGATATATGTATATGTATAACAGATTCACTTTGCTGTACAGCAGAAACTAACACAACATTGTAAATCAACTGTACCCCAATTCAAAACCAAAACCAAACCGCCCCAGAAAAAGCCAAGGTCTGCCTGTACCTACTGTGTAGGGCTCTTCAGAGGAAAACATGAGGTCACGAGGGCAAAGCCCTTAATAGACAGTCTGGAGCATGATAAAGTAGGCATCACCATCGTGCGCTGTGCATGTGTGTTTCTGAGGGATGGGGAACGGGGGCCGGAGCTCCTGGGACTCGTGCCTAGGTCTGCCAGGCTGCTGGAAGGAGCTGTGGGGTGATATTTGCTGGGAGCCATCCAGCCCTGGAGGCTGTGGGCAGCCCCATCTCTTTTCTAAGGTACAGCTGGAAGCAGAAGCAACTCCCCTTGCATCTAGAATGATTTTAGGGTGCGGCAAGGCGATGCTCCCCTATCAGTCTGCCATTCTCCGTGAGCTAAAATTTCTACAATTAGACTCGCTGATAGCTTGGGCAAAAAACATATGCTCAGCAGCAAATCTGTGCGGGGGAAGCAGGGGGAGGGCCCCGGCACAAATGTTTACTTTGTTCTTGAATCGGCCGTGTCATTTATTTCCCGGGAGCCATATTGCCACTGCCAGTTATACAGGTTGTTGCTACTCACTCACAGTTACTCACGGATGAGAAGCTGGTTTCCTGAGCGAGGCGCAGTTGGTTGCCTAGAGCACACTCCAAGCTGAGTGAATTTTCATTCTAACCACTCCCCCTCGTGCGGGGACCCTCTCCTCTCTGAACAGCAAAGCAATTGCCACTGCCAGTTATACAGGTTGTTGCTACTCACTCACAGTTACTCACGGATGAGAAGCTGGTTTCCTGAGCGAGGCGCAGTTGGTTGCCTAGAGCACACTCTAAGCATCGTTTTTGAATGACTATCCACATACTTCCCGCATGGATTTTAAAAGCTCATTTCATTGGGCAGTGTACTTGTGTTTTGTCACTCTAGTACCCGATGAGCCACCTGTTCTGATTTCATCATAGCAACGGTTTTTCCTTTGTGGCTTCATAATTAGTTCTCCTTGCAAATTTCCTACATTTTGGATGTGCCTGCTAATTAGGTTTAATCCTGACTCCCGTCATTGTCATTCATCTGCTCATAGACAAGTGTTTATTTATTGTCATCTCTGAAATAGTTTTCTGATTGGTGTGTAACGTCTAATATCCACATCGTTTTCTTTGCCATGAGCCAGACTGTTGCCATTAGCATAAGTAACTGTTGTCATAACAAAAATGAGTTAGATACTGAAATCCTTGAATTTAGTTCCTGTTTAGGAAATAGCTTAGGTAAAAAGTTTGTGAGTTTAGGAACATGGTACAATAAAATATTCCTCTAAATTATATAGACGTTTCCTGGTACAAACTAACTAAATCGGAAGGAGGGAGGACAGATCCACATGGCCGAGGATGAAGGAGCTTGAAGTCTGAACGCTATTTGGGCCTGCCAAAACGATCCCTTCTCTGGTTTCAACTAAAACCCCGACGCCACCTGGCAATCCTATCCTATGTCCCTGGGCAGCTCCTCTGCCGGGTCCTGAAGCAGCCATCCGCTGCCATTCCACTTCCCTCCGGCCCCCAACTCCGGCCAGCCCCCCTTTTCAGCAGAAGGGCTTGTTTCCATTTCGCAGAGCAAAATTCAGGCCAGCAGTGTAAACTTCAGCCGCAGCCCGCCTGGCCCACAGGTTCAACTCAAATGCAATGGCGCCCCCTTCCTCGCTGTCTCGGGCACTGTGTGCGCTTCCCTGACCCCCTTCAGGACTGAAGGACTCAGTGCCTAAGCCCACAGCCCTCAGCTGTCAGGCCCCCTTGGGGATTGCCTCAGCAGAAGAGAGCTGCTTTGCCCAAGGGCGAGCCAACTTCCTAGGGCAGCCTGGATCCAACGAATGACTGGTGAGGGGTATAAAGGCCCAGCCCCTGGTCCCAACGCCTGGCTTCAGAGCTTCCCATGGGGCTGGCTGAGGCCTTCGTGGAACCTGCACTGTAGCCCAATCCTGCTTGCATTCCTTCCCTTCCGCGGGTGGTGATCCCGGGAGCACTCCCTCATAACCCTCCTGCGCGCTGATCTCCATCTCAGACTCGGCTTCTCAGCAAACCCAACCTGCAACACCCTCTTCCCTACCCCCCACCCCTCCTCCTGCCCACAGCCAGGAGCCACCTCCTGCAGGTACTCATGTCCAGGACCCTGGCTTCCCCTTGGGTCTTTTTAAAAAATTATTTATTTATTTGTATTTGGTTGTGCTGGGTCTTAGTTGTGGCTCGCAGGCTCCTTAGTTGTGGCACACGGGCTCCTTAGTTGTGGCATGTGAACTCTTAGCTGCTGCATGCATGTGGGATCTAGTTCCCTGAGCAGGGATAGAACCCAGGCCCCCTGCCTTGGGAGCGCCGAGTCTTAACCACTGCGCCACCAGGGAAGTCCCCTCCCCTTGGGTCTTGCTCCATCACTTATGTCCTCTCTCTTTCCTGCAGCTTCAACCTCTCCCTCTCTCTCCATCTCTTCGCCTCAGCCTGGAAATTTGAACAGATACCTTCAACAAAACTCCTTTTGACACAGAGCCCCCTTCTAGCTTTGGTGGTCTCTTGCCCTTCACAGCCTAAGCTTCTGGAACCAGCCCTCTGCTGTGTGGCTCCTCCTTGCAGCACGCTGCTGAAATGTCTCTCCTCGCGTTTCCACTCTACCTTATTTGACTTGTCTGGTGCATCTGGCTCTGATGGCCAGTCTCTCCTCCCTTCATTGCTAGGACACGAGGCTCTCTCGCATTTTCTTTCCATTTCTTAAGTGCTCGTGAGCTCCAGAGTTCCGTCCTTAGTCCTCTTGTCATCTCATTCATGACCTTGGCTTCAGCTCCCCTTACGTACTGAAGACGTCCAAATTCGTATCTCCAGCCAGACCTCTGCTGCTGAGCGATAACACTTTTGTATCCAACAGCGTCTTAGACATCCCCACCTCGACGCTCCACAAGTACCCCACAGCCAGTATATCCACAGTGGCGCTTGTCTCCCTCCCCTGCCCCAGCCTGGGTCCTCCCTGTGTTCCCGAGCTCAGTGAATGGCACCTGCCCAGTGACTCAGGCCAGAAACCTGACACTTCTCTTGTCACGACCTCTCTCCCTTATCACCTACTACGTTCTGTTGGTTCTGCTTATTTAAGGGCTCTCAAATCCCTCCTTTATACCCTCCCTGACAATGTCCTAGTTCAGGCTTTGGACCCATATGACCCAAACGACTGCAGCGGCCTCCTCAGCAATGTCCCTGCCTCGACAGCCTGCCCTTCCCTCTGCTGCCAGAGCAGCGTTGCTTAACGGCCACTTGGATCATGGCGCTCGCCTGTTCAGAGTGCCCCAGTGGCCCCCCATTGCCTTCAGAATGAAGTAAAAACTCCTTTCATTGGCACCTCTCTGATCTGGTTGCTGCCAGCCTGGCTTCATCACCCTCCACCCCAATCCCATCCAGCACTTTATACTCTAGCACAACTGGACTCCTTGAAGTGCTTTGAACATGCCTCATCCTCCCCCATCCCAGTGCCTCCTTTGTACATGTCCTTCTCTCTGGAAAGCTGCCTCGTTATGCCCCAGTTACTCTTCCCTTCCCCACCCCCCCATGGATTCTTTAAGTGTCCTTGCAAACTTTCTTGAATCCCTGAGGCTGTCTTAGGCCCTCGCACCTTCCCTCCTCTTTACAGGCACGCCCTATTCCGCGCCCCTCTTTCCTTGTCTGTCTTTCTACCAGACTGAGTTCCTTGAAGTCAACAGTTCCATCCTGTAGTCCTAGTACTTGGCATGGGGCTTGGCAGTCGGCTGCCACTCGTGAAGGGCTTTGGGGGTCAGTGAGTCAGTGAGGCCTGAGTGTATCAGGAGGAGGAGAGAGGAGCAGCTTGCGGGACGACAGACGGCAGATGCCCCGGCCCTACAGATATTTGCTCTGACTAGACACTGTGTCTTCGGTCTCTGTTCCACCCAGACTATCCCCAGATGCAATCTGCTTTGGCCCAGACATCTGTGGGGTGGCTGTGATCTCTTCGCCTCTCTGCACCAGGAAAGGAGCACAGGTAAAGCAGAGCCTGCAGAGCTCTGCCTTGGGGCCAAGGCAGGCGTATAAGACCCTTGCCCACTGCTCAGTGGCCATTCCCACCTGGACCTATGGTCACTACAGGGCCACCCACCAAACCCTTTGCTGGCTGTCTTGTATGGAAAGTAGGGAAAGAGAATCCTGACAAGGCTCACCACTGCTTCTGCAACAGGAATGCTGAGGTGTCGACGCTCTCAGGCTTTGGGGGAGCTGGGCCGAGAGTGGGACAGCTCTTCCTTTTTCTCCCAGTGTGCTAGACAAATGTTCTCTGTGTGCTGTGACATGAAAAAAGTTTGAGTCACATTGTTAAGTAATATCTAATCATTCTGGTCAGGTGTCAAGAATTTCATGCGTGCCCCCCTGGGGCCTTGGCATCTTAAATTTACCCATCCACTTGCCGCCAATTAAAGCTTTTTCTCAGGTTTTAAAGTATGGCGGGGGGGGGGCTTTGTTTATCCCCATTTTACACGTGAAGAAACTGAGGCACAGCGAGCTCAAGACCTACCCGCTTCAGTACTGGCCTAGACAAACCAACCTGGTAGGGGTAGCTGGCTTCCCCCAAACAGGAAGATGTGGGGGCACAGCTTGGCTGAGGGCCAAACCCTCTAAGGCTGCCCAGCCAGCCGCAGTGCATTTTCATTCTGCCCACAAGAGGCCAGTAGGTTCCATAGAAGCAGAGGGGGGGGGGGTACCTGCAGGTGGCCGCGCAGCCGCAGGTGGAGCCCTCCTCCCTGATAACAGACCTGGCTGCGGGGCAGCTCCCTTAAAGGAAATCGTTCCACCACAGAACTTCCGGGATGTGCTCCCTCCCAGGACAGATCAGAGGTTGTGCCGGGCCAAGGGTGTGCCTATCCCGGGAAGGCTGTGGAAGTTCCCAGGGGCAGCCGCCTTATCTTACGGCCAATCCTCAGGATACGATGAGCCATTTGTGGTGGGTAGTGCTTGTAGTTGGGGCAGCTGTCGTATGTGCCCTCCGTCGGGAAGGCTGCAGCCATCTCCACAGGAATAACTGGAACCAAAAATATCACAGGGCTGTGTTTACTGAGCCAGAACCTTCCTGGGCGAGGGAGGTTGAGGGGAGAACTTGAAGAACCATATATAGCATAAGCATCCCCAGGATTTAGAATCAGACAGACCTGGGTTTGCATCCTGACTCGTCCTCTTATTAATCATGACCTTGGGCAAGTTACTTAAATTCCTTAAACTTCAGTCTCCTAATTAGTAGCATGCTCATAATTAATAGCATGGGGAATAAAAATACCTGCTTTTCAGGGTTATCCTGACCACTTATTCAGTCATTCATTTGACAAGTAGCGGAGGTCCTATCCTAGATTTGCTACTAGGATCAGGGGATACAACGCTTAGACTCAACGCCTGGCACACTGTTAAGTGCCGAATTGATGATAACTTCTCTTTGAAGGTCAGGCCATGAATTTGGACTCAAGATAGCAAGCAGTTGGAGGCATTCTGAACAGAAGAGTAGCAGGAGAAAAACACTATTAGGGAAGGCTCCACTCATATGTGCAGTGCGGGGCAGGATAGAAAAAGGCCAGCCTTATCATTTCCACAGGGTTATTATGAACATCATAAAGTACAGGCAGAGCAAGAGGCCTAGAGCTGACTCATCAGGAGTTGAGCCCAGACTGCAGTTGGGGACCAGAAGTAGCAAGGCGGGGGAGGGGCCGGGAGGAAGCCTCCTCTCGGCATCCTGGAAACTGCCGAGCTTCGTTTTCAGATCACCTTGCCTGTCTTTGGGCAGTGGTTTCAGGAGGTGGGAAGAAGGTGTGGGCACGTCTGTGCCGCAGCGAGGACGTGAGCCAGGGCGTTTGAAGGACATGGGAACACAAGGGTATAAAAACGCCACTCTGCGGGTGAGGACCCCATTCCTCTGACTCAGACAAGGGCATCGTGGGATGCAAAGACCCGAGTGTCGTCCTTGAGTCCTTCAGTAAACTGTCAGCCACGAGTTTATCCAAGCCTTTCGGAAGCTGTGGTTATTTCTTTTCAGCCTCCCTCACCAACTGGGATGTTTTCGATACGCTTGCTTACTCCTAAAGAGAAATTCTTTTCTTAAAAACACACCTTTCCCAGGACTTCCTTGGTGGCGCAGTGACTAAGACTCCGTGCTCCCAATGCAGGGGGCCTGGGTTGATCCCTGGTCAGGGAACTAGATCCCACATGCCGCAACTAAGAGTTCGCATGCCACAACTAAGACCCGGCACAACCAAGTAAATTAAAAAACAAAACCCCCCAAAACCCACACCTTTCCCAAGCTTCACATGATGTCCTTCTTGTGTATCGGCCTTCCCCCACTCACCCACCCACCAGATTGCAGGTGTGTGTGTCAGCAGTAGCCCCGGACACAGCAAGGCTGGAGGAAACCAAGGAGATCTTCTAGAGTAGTCCCTTTAGATAATTTCCTACATAAGCAGACTGACGATCAGAGGTGAAGTAACTTGTCGAAGGGCTTACAGCTACTAGGTGGTAGGTAGCACTGGAAATTTCCATAGGCTTCTAGTCAGGAGACTGGCCTGCACTTTTCTTCCCAAGCCAAATGGTTTCCCATTTGGATTGTATTTTTCTGGACTTCCCGCATTGCCTCAGGTCTCCCCACCCCACCCCTCAATTTCTTTTCATTATGTCCATTTGTCAGGTGAACGCACCAAGCTAGCCTAGGCCAACGTGGAGAGCCAGCATCCAGGAAGTAAAGCAGTGGACCTTCCTGTCAGGTACCAACATGACATGCTGGGGCAGGAGGCCTCTCAGAGATGGACTGTGGGTGGAGCAAGGAACCTGTGGGGAGGGGGATTTCTAGGCCTGGGTCTCCAGTCAGGACCCTCTCTGCATAATATCTTGAGGAAGAAGCTAAATCAAAGTTAGTTGGCATAGAAGAACCATTCATTTTTTTTCAGGAAGAACTGACTGAGCACCTCCTACTGCCAGGCCCTCGCTAAGCACCCAGGAGGCCACTGTGAATGAGACAGGCAAAGTCCTTACTTTCATGGAGTTTAAAGCCTAAATGATGTTTCAGAAAAGATTTTTCTTTGTTTGCATTAAAAAAAAACCCCACATAGATGTTTTTAGTCACGTGTCTGTCCTCTACCAGGTTTTGGAGAGGGTTGGAATACCTCTTGGACCCTTCAGCCTTGTGTTTCGGGTGCCAAGGAAGTTCTGAACCTTGGACCTTAACCAGTGGTGGGTTGGTAAATGTTTAACAACTGGCTCTCCGGGGGGAAGCGTATATATGTATATATGTACATAAGTTAATTATAGATTGTACTGATATAAAGGATGTAGAGCACACAAATTACACATAATAAAATATACAATATAATAAATGAATTATATTGTTGATATTCGTATTAATTAATAATACTAAGTTTATTAATCAGTAGCCAACCGATTCCCACAGAATGCTTTCATTGATTTTTGCCAGACTCTTATATCTGTAGCCAATATTAAGTGTATTTATTAATCAGTAGCCAACTGATTCCCACAAAATGCTTTCATTGATTTTTGCCAGACTCTTATACCTGTAGCCAACCTGTGGTTGCTTGCATCTGATGAACAAATGTAGTTTTGACGTGAATGTTGGTTGATATTTTCACTTACGTGTGAAAGAACAAAGACACGTCAGAACCTCATTAATTTGTCAATAATGTGAGTGACTTCTTTGTAGGTAGGACAATGGTTTTCCAACACTTGAAGATTATTTCCTCATTTTTTGGTATTATTCACAATGTAACAGTTACAGACACGGCTCCCAGTTGAGTTTAATCTGCATTATTAACGTTTTTGCCCCTCACTTTCTTAGGTTTAGATAATCAGCAAAACAATAACTCAAACGCTGATTCATAGCATTTACTGATTTCTGAGTTGTAAATACTCCCGCCCCGCCTGATTTCAAGCTGCCAGCTTCACTGTGATGTTGGAAAGAGGTGCAGCTGCATTTTGTTATACAGGATTTCAACCACACAGATATGATAGAAAATATATAACCTCAAGGGCACAAAGTAACATGTAGTAAAATGAATAGGAGGTGATGAGTTTGAAGGTATTTGTGACCTTAGTTTTTGATAGAAGTTATTTCACTGTAAGTATATATGATTCTAAACAATAGCTGTGCTTAACAAGCAGCCCGCATTTCTGAAAATGTAGCATTTGGCTCTCATGGGTCAGAAGGCGGTGGCTCCAGCACCCCCTGGGCCTGACTACGCTGCCAGGTCCTGAATGACCCTCATCTCTACTACCCACTCCCCTCTGCCATTAATTCAGGCCCCCCAGCTGCCACCTTGAACGAGGGCCCTGGGGACAGATTGACAACAGTGGCTTTTCCATGAATGGGTGGCCTCTCTCTGCCTGAAAAAAAAGCAGGGGTGGAAGAGAGCCAGGGACACTTGCCATGAGTCTGGAAGGCACGTCTGGCAAGCACTCAACACTAAGGGGAAGAGGAAGAATGCAGGAATGAGGGCAGGGGAGCTGTGGCCCAGTCTCTTGTCCGCTTGGCCCTGCTCCTAGCTGGGCTGTAGTTTACTGTTTGTTTTTTTTTTTAATAATTTTTTAAAATTAGTTACTTTATTTATTTGTGGCTGCGTTGGGTCTTTCTTGCTGTGCGCTGGCTTTCTCTAGTTGCGGCGAGCAGGGGCTGCTCTTCGTTGCGGTGTGTGGGCTTCTCATTGTGGTGGCTTCTCTTTGTTGTGGAGCTCTAGGCGCGCGGGCTTCAGTAGTTGTGGCACGTGGGCTCAGTAGCTGTGGCGCGCGGGCTTAGTTGCTCCGCGGCATGTGGGATCTTCCCGGACCAGGGCTCGAACCCGTGTCCCCTGCATTGGCAGGCGAATTCTTAACCACTGCGCCACCAGGGAAGTCCCGTAACTTACTGTTGAAGGCTTCCCAGAAAGGTTCGTGACACTGGAGACTGTAGGCTGGGGAGGGGGGCCGAACCCTCCTCTCCTGCCTCTAGGATGTCAGCCAGAGTCCTGGAGGCGACTCCTGAGGGTGGTCCGGGGTTTGCCCTTGGGGGTCTACATTTGAGGCCCTGTTTTCTTTTCAGCAGAAGGAGAGGGTGGCAGGGGGACTTGGGGTGTGGGGTTGGGCCTCTTGCTGGCTGGCTCAGTCTGCTTTGGAACATGACCCTTTCTGGTGGAAAGCCCGCCCAGCATTCTGGGCCATCCTCTTTGCGCAGGCCACGAATGAACCCTGTCTGCTTCCGGGCCGCAGGCACTTGTCTCCACTCCCCAGTTCACCCTGGGCAACTTAGCAGGCACAACTGCATCCAGTTGGTGCCGTGCTGGGATATTCTGCTCTGATGTCATTGCATGAATGACTGTTCTGTGTTTGCACCTAGGCTGGTGGCTCTCCAAGGGCACAGTCCCCAGCCCCACTCCACCCAGCACTCAGTACAAAGACCAGCCCTCAGTGACTGAGTGAATCAGTGAGTACAAGCCTGGCTGCCATTCAAGATTTCTTCCTGGTGAAACAAGCTCATTGTGGACGCCTGTGTGGGAGTGCTCAGCTTGTCATCTTCTACCAAGAATGTCCTTTATTATTCCTAACACTTGGAGGGAGGGGGAAAAAACCCAGTCCACCCCCCCACCCCCACCCCCCAGCCACACACAGGTTTCTGCTGGCTAGATATTCTATAACCAGGAAGTTCAGACACCAATTGTTTCTCTTCCAACCTAGGAGAAAAGTCACCTCTGCCACCTTCCTCCCCCTCCCTCCCCCGTCTGCCCCCTCCCCCACCCCCTCCACTGCTCCACCCCGTGCCTACCTAGGCCTGCGGAAGTGCTGACTGGGAGTGATTTGCTCTTGGCCTCAGCCTGAGAATATCCTGTGCAGCTGAGAGTGCGGTGCTGCCCTCCCGGTAGTACACAGAATGGGAACGGGACATGAAGGGCTCAATAGGCTCTGCAAGGGGAAGGATCAGACAGATTTACAAGTGTTCCTTCCCTGCCAAGCACCCAACACCCACCCCAGCATTCCCACACATCCTCCAGCCCAGGCCTTCTGACAACACCCTTCACAGAAGTTGAGGGGAGGCCTGCTGTGTAGCCTGCAGAGAGGCATGACTCTGGGGTTTCAGGACTCAAATGTCTCCGGGCCACTATTACTGTTGTCAATGACCATTAAAGAGGCATTGTAAAACCACCGTGCAGGCAGCAAAGGAAACCGTAAACAAGACAAAAGACAACCCACAGAATGGGAGAAAACATTTGCAAATGAAGCAACCGACAAAGGATGAACCTCCAAAATTTACAAGCAGCTCATGCAGCTCAATATCAAAAAAAAACAAACAACCCAATCCAAAAATGGGCAGAAGACCTAAATAGACATTTCTCCAAAGAAGGTATACAGATTGCCAACAGGCAAATGAAAGAATGCTCAACATCACTAATCATTAGAGGAATGCAAATCAAAACCACAATGAGGTATCACCTCACACCGGTCAGAACGGCCATCGTCAAAAAATCTACAAACAATAAATCCTGGAGAGGGTGTGGAGAAAAGGGAACCCTCTTGCACTGCTGGTGGGAATGTAAATTGATACAGCCACCATGGAGAACAGTATGGAGGTTCCTTTAAAAAAGAACTAAAAATAGAATTACCATATGACCCAGCAATCCCACTCCTGGGCATATACCCTGAGAAAACCTTAATTCAAAAAGAGTCATGGGGCTTCCCTGGTGGCGCAGTGGTTGAGAGTCTGCCTGCCGATGCAGGGGGCATGGGTTCGTGCCCCGGTCCGGGAGGATCCCACGTGCCGCTGAGCAGCTGGGCCCGTGAGCCATGGCCGCTGAGCCTGCGTGTCCGGAGCCTGTGCTCCGCAACAGGAGAGGCCACAACAGTGAGAGGCACGCGTACCGGAAAAAAAAAAAAAAAAAAAGAGTCACGTATCACAATGTTTATTGCAGCACTATTTACAAAAGCCAGGACATGGAAGCCAGCTACGTGTCCAGCGACAGAGGAATGGATAAAGAAGATGTGGCACATATATCCAATGGAATATTACACAGCCATAAAAAGAAACGAAATTGAGTTATTTGTAGTGAGGTGGATGGACCTAGAGTCTGTCATACAGAGTGAAGTAAGTCAGAAAGAGAAAAACAAATACCGTATGCTAACACATATATATGGAATCTAAGACAAAAAATGGTTCTGAAGAACCTAGGGGCAGGACAGGAATAAAGACACAGACGTAGAGAATGGACTTGAGGACACGGGGAGGGGGAAGGGTAAGCTGGGATGAAGTGAGAGAGTGGCATGGACATATATACACTACCAAATGTAAAATAGATAGCTAGTGGGAAGCAGCCGCCTAGCACAGGGAGATCAGCTCGGTGCTTTGTGACCACCTAGAGGGGTGGGATAGGGAGGGTGGGAGGCAGACGCGAGAGGGAGGAGATATGGGGATGTATGTATGTATATGTATAGCTGATTCACTTTGTTATAAAACAGAAACTAACACACCATTGTAAAGCAATTATACTCCAATAAAGATGTTAAAAACAAAAAACACCGTGCAGGGACTCTCCACATCTTCTTCTGTCAGCTTGCCCTGGACTGAATGACCTTGGGAGTATACCAGGTTGGAAGTTCTGGAGTGTGTGTGTGTGTGTGTGTGTGTGTGTGTGTGTGTGTGTGTGTGTGTGTGTGTGTTAAAATATTAAAACTTTCTGTTTGCAGGCCAGACTTTGCTCCTGTGCTCCAGACCATACACTGCCCCCTCAATCCAAATGGCTCTTGGCCAGCCCCACTTGGCTGTCACATAGGCAGCTCAAATTTGATAGCCCCAGGGACTTCCCTGGTGGCGCAGTGGTTAAGAATCCGCCTGCCAATGCAAGGGACACGGGTTCGGTGATCTCATGTTCTATGGTAGGAAGCTGAGAGGGCTACCTAGCAGGAAGAGTCAGCATCCAGAAGCAATGGAAAGGATATGATTAGCAGCCTTCACGGATAAAATGCCCTAACCGGGAAAACACAAAGATGGCTTCCTAAGGGTTGTAGTGAAGAAAACAGTTCAGTATGACTAGAGGGAGGGGCTTCCCTGGTGGCGCACTGGTTGAGAATCCGCCTGCCAATGCAGGGGACACGGGTTCGAGCCCTGGTCCGGGAAGATCCCACGTGCCGCGGAGCAACGAAGCCCGTGCGCCACAGCGACTGAGCTTGTGCTCTAGAGCCCGCGAGCCACAACTACTGAAGCCTGCAGGCCTACAGCCCGTGCTCTGCAACAAGAGACGCCACCGCAGTGAGAAGCCCGCGCACCGCAACGAAGACAGAATGCAGCCATAAATAAATAAATAAATAAATTTATTTTTAAAACCAATTTGATAGCCTCAACCACACTATCATCCTTTCCTTTCCCCTCACACCCATAGTCTGTCCTGTCCGATGATCCCTTTCTGAATAAATGGCACCACCACTCACCTACATGGCCAAGCAGGAAACCAGGGCACTCCCTCATCCCACATTTCCATAGATCCAGGCACCAAGTCAGGCCTGTTCCATCCTGCACATTTTTGCTTCAATTAACTAGCCCTGCACACCCTGGCAAGACTTGAGGTCAGGCCACCGTCTTCTAGATGTGCAGCCACAGCTTCTTGATGTGCTTTCCTGCCTCCGGGTCCCCCATCATCTCTACCCCACCCCCCTGCATTCTCCAGCCCGTCTATAAACCAGTCCTGAATGATGTGCCCAAGGCAGCAGGAAGAAGGCCCGGCCTGACCAAACAGGGCTTTCTCTCCAAGTCTCAGGGGCCTGAAGTTCTGGTCAATTCTGGGGACATACGCTGGCTTAACATCTAGCTCACTGTTGAACACAGCCCAGCTTATCTGATTTATCTTACTGACGTCGGATTTTCCTGGACAGAAAGGAAGAAACATGAAGTGAAAAGGAAGTTTTGACACCGATGAGAAAGTCGGGGGCAGGCCCAGGGCAGGATAATGTGCATGTCCACAGGGCCAGAGGGGATTCCTGGGATTTGAGGAAGTGGCTTCCAGAGAAGGGGTGGCCTCGGTCCTGCAGGGACCTCCCAGAAGGAAGACTGCCCTGAGGAAGGGCCCGCCCTGGGGACAGAGAGGTCTCAGGTGACCAGCTCCCGTGGTGACTGGGGCTGTGCTTCCCTCCCTGGGTCTCTCTGGGGTGGGACCAATGAAGATTTCCCAGAGGTAGGATGCTCAGATCTCCCAGAATATGGTCTGGGATCTTCCCTCCAGAAGGGAGGGAGAAACCAGGGAGAGGAAATAGGGGGTGAGGCTGGAGAAGCAGCTCCCATTCTCCCCACTGAGACCTCTGGTCTGAGGAGGCGACAGCCCACGTTTCTGCTCTGGTTCTCAGAGTCTGAAAGAGGCTTTTCAACTTGCTTTTAGTAATTCTTTACAGAACAAACATCTCTCTTCCCAACCCCCACCCTCTAGGCCAGCTGGAGAGACAGACCCCAAAAGTGACAGCCCCGCCAGCCCCCCCATAGTCCTGCAAGGCCAGGTTGAAGCCCAGGCCCTCTCGTGGCTGCCCTGACAAATCCAGGACACCACCCTGCAAGCCCTCCAGCAAGGTGACACCAGCGGACTTCTTGGGAAGAGACCATCGTGCTCATCTTTGTACCTCTAGGGTGAAGTGTCCTCCAAACATAACAGGCACTCAGAAAATTAGCCCTACGCCCCCCTCTGCTCAGCCTGCAACGTGCTGCCTTTCCTCTGCATCCATGTACACCCTCCGAGGCTGAGCCCCTTCCCTGCACTCAGTTGAGAGTACGCCTTTACCGTCCCTCCCAGACCTGTTATATACACTGTATGTGACAGCTGTTCCAAATCTGTAAACTACCAAAAGCTACAAATTAGAAAACCAAACATGAATCAACACTGTGGTGCAAGGTCTTTTAAAAAAATTTATCTGTTGTGTGTATCTCATTGTACTCAGGATAAAGTCCAGATGAAAACTGTGATGTTCAAGTCTCTTCAATATTTGGCTGCTGCCACATGGGGAGATGTTGGTCAAAGGGTACAAACCTCCAGGTATAAGATGAGTCAGTTCTGGGGATCTAATGACTGCATGGTGACTATGGCTAATAATAGTGTATTATATACTTGAAAATTGCTAAGAGAGTAGATCTTTTTTTTAAAAATTAATTAATTTATTTATTTTTGGCTGCGTTGGGTCTTTGTTGCTGTGCGCCGGCTTTCTCTAGTTGCGGCCAGGGGGGCTACTCTTCGTTGCGGTGCGCGGGCTCCTCATTGCGGTGGCTTCTCTTGTTGCAGAGCACGGGCTCTAGGCGCGCGGGCTTCAGTAGTTGCGGCACGCAGGCTCGGTAGTTGTGGCTCGCGGGCTCTAGAGTGCAGGCTCAGTAGTTGTGGCGCACGGACTTAGTTGCTCCGCGGCATGTGGGATCTTCCCGGACCAGGGCTCGAACCCGTGTCCCCTAGCATTGACAGGCGGATTCTTAACCACTGTGCCACCGGGGAAGGCCCCTTGCTAACACTTTTAACAGAATGAATGATCCTCATGTTGTTTGCCTGCTGTTTCCTCACGATTCGACTGGGGATATGCATCTCTGCTGGCACGCGGCTGCATAGCTAATATGGTGTCTAATCTGGAGGCACTCAGTGGAGGTCTGTCTCTCATTGGTGATGTTAATTTTGATCACCAGTTCAAGGTGGTGCCCGATTTCTCTGTAGCTCCTTTTAAATGTCTCCCTTGCATATAATAGTCTGTGGGGAGATACTTTAAGACCATGCAAATATCCTGCTTCTCATTAAAATCTCCACTAATTTAGCATCCATGGATGATTTTTGTCCAATCTAATCTTTACAATGACGATAGCCATAAAATGACGAGTTTCCAACTCCCACTCTCCCTCCATCCACACTTACCAGGGTCAATTGTATATATAAAAGGTGTGTGTGGAGAGAGAGAGAACCCAAATGATAAAGGAACAGGATAAAATTTTAATTTTAAAATTTACCACTCTAGCCATTTTGTGCCACTTTTGGTTCGTCACACCTATTAAGCACTCTTGGCTAATTCCTATTCATCCTTCAGCCTGGGCTGCTGCAAATGGCGGTACACAACTCCAGGGGGCGCCATTTACATTGTAGCCATGCCAAGTGGCAGCCGTGGGTCTTGGTTTATCGGAACTGCCTGTCTGGAAGCTTTCCCAGGTTCCCCAAGTGTGGTGAGGCATTCCTGCTCTTTGCTTCCAAAACTCTGTCTGCTGACCCCATCAACATCCTTGTTACATTATATTATCATTGTCTTCTTACTTCTCTGCCTCCATCATGGAGATATAAGCTCCTCAAGGGTAGGACTTTCTCTCTCTTCTTCTCTGCTGTGCCCCGCCCAGCATATGTATTCAGCAAATGTCAAATCAGTTAAAGAGGTGGGTCTCATATTTCAGCTTGTTACCTATATGGCTGGCTTCTCCAGTAGAGGACAGTCTTTAAGGGCAAGGACCTCACTTAATTCATCTCTGTATCCTCTTCCCCTCCCCTCAGTACTTGGCACGGGGCCTTGTTCATAACAGGCACTTGAACCTTTGCTGAATGAGTCCATACGTGTGTACTGGTCGTTAAGGAAACGCTTTTGTTCTCTTTCCACAGAACTGTACTAAACTCTGTGGGCAACACCTATGCGCCAAGTGGCGTGCCCTTTGAACCCCTGCTGTTCTGGCACAGCTGGGCCCAGCCCCGCCTGATCACAAGGCACAGGACACGCAGGGGTACGTGGTCAGGGTCATCAGGGTTCCCATCACTGAGTGCGTCTCTGAGAGTGACCAAGGGCTGTCCAGGACCCATCCTGAGGCCTGAAGCCTTCCCAGATGACAGTCCCTGGCTCCTCCCATGGAACCTTCCCAGGAGCTCCTGGCTGAACTATACACACTCGGTGAGCTGACTTTGGATGTCTTTCTGGTGCTAGATCATTTGGAAGGCATGCCGCTCTGTGTCAGGCTGATGCAGAAGCAGGGGAGACCTGGCGAGAAGGCCTAGGAGGAGCTGTGCTGACCACCCCGCCCTTTGAAGAGCACGGGGCACCCCTGTTGTCTGGAGCATAGCCTGCCAATCCGGTAGAATGACCTCTGATGACCGGCAAGATCTGGACCTGGATTCCAGGCTGTCTTCTTGTTCTGCAGCCCCTCAGGGCCGAGGCCCATTGCCATAACAGCATACACATCTTTGGGGAGGCTGAGCGCTGCACACAGCTCGGCAGCCAGAGCAACTCTTTCCAGAAGGCACTGGCCGGGGAAGCTCTCGAGAGGGCTCTGCTCACCCTCTAGAGGCAGAGAGGGGCCCCCGAGCAGCCCCAGGCAAAAGTCAGCGTAGTGACACAACCCTGCCTTTATACTGAACTTTTATCCTTCATAAGGGCTGTTCTTTCGGTTTTCCTCTCTAAGACAGCATTCGGCTTTTTCCCAATAGGAAAATAAAAATGCACCAAGGGGCCCCAGATCAGTAAGTGAAACCCTTGAAACTTACAGCTAGGGAATGGCTAAATTCAGGAAAATAGATCTAACACAGGAACCACTAACGTTAAAAGTTTTATTTTTATTTCAAAAGCATTTATATAGCATTTACCATATGCCAGGGACGGTTTTAAATGCTTTACAATCTAACGCATTAAGTTCTCAAAACAATCTTTTAAAGTAGGTACAGGTATCATCCCCATTTTACGGCTGAAGAAAACTGAGGCACAGAGAGGTTAAATAACTTGCCTAAGGTCACACAGCTGCTAAGTGGCAGACTCAGGACTCCAGCCCACGTAGTGTGACCCCAGACTCTGTTCTCTTTACTCTTCTGCCCTGCTGCCTCCCTAGGTTTGCAAACATTGTGAGAACAGAGCAGGATAAGGAGTGGCCCTTCTCCTCCCCACTTTCCTTTCTTCCTTAGGTGCTTTCATACAGATCAAGTAGCGTCCAACCTGTCCCCTAGTCACATGAGGAGGAGAGAGAGAGAGCAAGAGAGAGAGAGAATGCGAATGAGGGCACTGTCTGAATGCTTGGATGCTTCTGGAAAAGGCAGCTCTGGCAGGGGCTGAGGCATACCGCAGTAGTTCAGAAACTCCTGCACTTTATTTCCTGAGCCAAAATTCTGAGCTGAATGAGACTACCCGAAGATGAGCATGACATCAAAATCTCTTTAACCCTGGCCTCAGGCAACCACTACCACCGAAGAGCAGCCAGAGCTCAGCTTTGGCTTGACACCAAAGAGAGCAGGGAAGAAAATGAGTGCACCAGGATGGCGTTTCCGAGCTCTAACGTGAAAGATAATGAGTCGTTTATAGTAAGCAAGGCCCCAGTGGCCTCTTTGTAAATCTCAGTCCTGAGAAAGTACAGCCAGAGCCGCGAGCCCAAACAGGTAACTTGCTGATAGGCCCGTGGGAACATCAACCAGACAGTACGGGCACCCAGGGCTGGGATGAGGGCAACAAACTTTGGAGCAAACAAACATGCAACCAAAATACTTTTTTGGAAGGCCTATGCGTTTGGCCCTCTGCTGGGCACCGGAAATACAAACGTGAGTAAGAATGCTACCGTTTGTGGGGCTTCCCTGGTGGCGCAGTGGTTAAGAATCCGCCTGCCAATGCAGGGGACACGGGTTCGAGCCCTGGTCCGGGAAGATCCCACATGCCGCGGGGCAACTAAGCCAGTGCGCCACAACTACTGAGCCCACGTGCCTAGAGCCCGTGCTCCGCAACAAGAGAAGCCACCGCAATGAGAAGCCCGCGCACTGCAATGGAGAGTAGCCCCCACTCGCCGCAACTAGAGAAAGCCTGCTTGTGCTGACGTATGTATGCTTGCGTCTTCATGGCTGATCTCTGGAGGGGACCGGCGGAACGCGGGAACAGAGATTACATTACCTAGGGAACAGTGGTGGGAGGGCGACCACGTTGCCACTGCAAGCCCTTTATGCCTTGTGAGTTTGGTATCAGAGACACGTTACCTGTATATTACCTCTGCAAAAAATAAATGACATCTTAAGAGGGAGAGACAAACGTGAAGACATGTAAATGGGGAAATAAACAGGATAAGGGCTCACAAAGGCATGTTCAAAGAGCTTTGGGTTGCGGGCAATGGAAGAACCGGGACATAAAGACTGAACTTACCAATTTGTCTTCCTGGCTTGGGACACAGGCCAGGCTTTAGCCGTGCCAGTTATCTCCAAGAGGTCTTTTTACCATGTCCTAGCCAGGAAGAAAACCTGTATGTTTTCTAGGCTTTTTTTTCCAAACATGTCACATGAGGAAACTGCTAACCTGACAAGAATTCGGAGGCAGGTGAGGCCGGCCCAAGGCAGAAGGGATTTGGCCTCCTTCCACAGGCTTTGGCCTCCTCCTCCCCTCTTCACAGACAAAGGTGACCACGTGGATAACAGCCATTCACCTGGCAAACACACACCTGTCCCCAGCCGGGCCCACCCCGGGCACAGAGAAGTGCTTCCCAACAGGCTCGGTGTCCAGCTGGTCGCCGGCCAACACCACCTGCTCACCCTGGCCTCAGTCGGCTGAGGAAATGGCACAAGTCTGAGAACAGGGGTCGAGAAAGCAGGTTCTGGTGGTTTTCAGGATAACAAGTGGACACAGTCAGTTTTCTAGTGTGGCGTGTTTTTTCTGGATCGTATGCTGACAGTCTTTAATCCTGGTCTGACTTTCCCTCACGTGCCCGTCCCCCAGGATCCCTGCCGGCTTCCTTTCTCCAAAGCCCAACGGGTCTGCTGGGAGAATAATAATAATGTGAGGATCATTATGATCACCACCCTTACGGAATGCTTCCGTGGGCCAGGCTCGGGCTAAGTGCTTTACATGCGTTGTATTTCATGCAGTCTTCACAAACACCCAGGGAGGAAGGGACTCTGGCTCTCTTCGTTTTACAGATGAAGAAACTCAGCTTCAGAGAGACAAACAGCTAGTAAGTGGTGGTGACCAGACAGTGTGGTTATGAGCCTGTAACCACGGTGCTATTAAGGCTTTTATGCACTCTGAGGTACTGCCTCTCATAAAGGTCATTTTATTTTCTGTTTGATTTATTTATTTTTGGCCGCATCTGGTCTTTGTTGCTGCACGCGGGCTTTCTCTAGCCGCAGAGAGCGGGGGCTACTCTCTGTTGCGGTGCGCGGGCTTCTCATTGCAGTGGCTTCTCTTGTTGCAGAGCACGGGCTCTAGGCGCGTGGGCTTCGGCAGTTGTGGCACGCGGGCTCAGGAGTTGTGGCTTGCGGGCTCTAGAGCACAGGCTCAGTAGCTGTGGCGCACGGGCTTAGTTGCTCCGCGGCGTGTGGGATCTTCCCGGACCAGAGCTCGAACCCCTGTCCCCTGCATTGGCAGGCGGATTCTTAACCACTGTGCCACCAGGGAAGTCCAAAGTTCATTTTAATATTAGCCTAATCCAACCCTATTTAGGAAGGGAAATGTGCTGCCAAAAAATCACTTTTGATACCCTAAAGCTAAATATAAAAGGCTTTTCTATTGTCTCTTGTTCGGGGCTATTTAGGCCAAGGCTTCCCTCCAAGGGCCTAGGTAACCAAGGGTTATATGGGTGCATACCATTTGCGCACACAGGAAACGAGCCCAGCTCAGCTGGCCCTGAGTCAAGGCCTGAGAAAGATCTGCTTATAAAATCAGCATGGAAATGAAAGCCTTAGACCAGGCCCTGGGATTAAAAAATGCCAAAAACCTCCTGCCAGTTTACTGCCCCTGGGGTGGGAGTGGGGAAGGTACCACCTGGGATGAGCATTGTGCAGCTGATAGCTGAGGGTTTTGTGGGTAGAAGCTGACTTCTAGGTCCCATTGGGTCATCACCTTGGAATTGTTGATACCTGTTTAGGGTCCAGAGCAAAGAAACTTTCTGACTCCCTTATTCCATACTCTCGGTTTAGTCCCACCGGGGCTGCCCCTGCAGGGAGAGAGCCCTGGGGCCCTTCTCTTCCTTAGCTTGCTGTCGTTGTTAATTTTGTGTCGACTAGGCTAAGGGATGCCCATTGTTTCTGGGTGTGTCTGTCAGGGTGTCTCCGGAAGAGATTAGCATTTGACTCGGTTGTAGAAGTAAAGACGGTCACCCTCCCCGATGTAGGCGGGCATTATCCAATCTGTTGAGGGCTCCCCACCCCAAAAGAACAAAAAGGCAGAAAAAAGTCAAAGCTGCTCTTTTTGCTTCATCCATCTTCTACTTCCCTCAGACATTGCTGCTCCTGGTTCTCGGGCTTCTAGACTTGGACCTGGACTTATGCCATCGGCCACCTGGCTCCCAGGCCTTCAGACTCCGACTGAGTTACACCACCAGCTTGCAGGTGGCAGGTCTTGGGACTTCTTGGCCTCCATAATCACATGAGCCAATGCCTATTTTATGTATACATTCTGTTTCTCTGGAGAACCCTGACTAATACACTTGCTCTCATGGATTTGCTTTCCTCTTCTAACATGCTGAGGCTGGAGACCAAGAGGACTTCTCTAGCAATAATCATTCATATCACTTCCCTGGCTTCTTCATTGCTGAGGTGAGGACTCAGCTGCCTCCCATGCCTGGCCCACAGGTCCTGCTGCACCGGCCCCATCGCAGCAGCCTCCGTCCTTGCCAGTGTAGACCCGGCAAGCCAGCCGCATGAAGTCACCCGCCAACTCTGAAGACATCGGCTCTTTCCTTCTGCCTGGAATGCCCTCCCCACTCTGCTCTCACAACTCAGGGTAAAACCCACCTCCTACGCACCTGCCATTGTGTCTTCCAAGTTTTTTCTATATTCAACATGTAGCGCATTGCTTTATTGTTACTATTAACAATAACGAGGACTCCAGCTACCCTTCATTGAGTGCTAGCTTGTTAGGCTCTCTCTCATTTACACGTTATCTCATTGAAACGCCACAACTGCTCTGTGAGGTGGGTGCTGTTATTACTCTCCCCATTTTCCAGATGAGGAAACTGAGGCTCAGGGAGGTTAAGTGGCTTGCCCTAGGACATGGAGCTAAGAAGTGGTAGAGCTGGGATCTGAACCTAGGCCGCTCTGATCCCAGAGTCATTCTCTGAACTAATGTGGATTCAGTTCATTAAAGGAGTCCAGAAAGCACTTGGATCCTCACTCTTTGCAGTAAAACCCACTTGGGAGGTCTCTGCATCTTTCTGACCTCATACCTGTCTCCCCTTTTATTTATTATTATTATTATTTACTTACTTACTTACTTACCTTTATTTATTTATTTTTGGCTGCGTTGGGTTTTCGTTGCTGCGCGCGGGCTTTCTCTAGTTGCAGAGAGCAGGGGCTGCTCTCTGTTGGATGCGCGGGCTTCTCATTGCGGTGGCTTCTCTTGTTGCGGAGCATGGGCTCTAGGTGCGCAGGCTTCAGTAGTTGTGGCACGAGGGCTCAGTAGCTGCGGCTCGCGTGCTCTAGAGCGCAGGCTCAGTAGTTGTGGCGCATGGGCTTAGTTGTTCCGCGGCATGTGGGATCTTCCTGCACCAGGGCTCGAACCCATGTCCCCTGCATTGGCAGGTGGATTCTTAACCACTGCGCCACCAGGGAAGTCCCTGTTTCCCCTTTTAGTTTGCAGCCATTTCCAGGCAGTCTCCTTTCAAAAATAACAAGTCCCCTTGCTTCTCCTCTTCCTATCATCCCTTTCTTTCCATTTCCACTGCCACCGCCCTAGCCCGTCCTAATCCTCTCCCAGTTACAGCAGCCTCGCACCTGCACCTCCTCCCCTCCTGCCCTGCAGCCCACACCTCACCCCACTTTGCATATGAGGCTCTCGCTGCCTACAGGGAAAAAGTTCAAAGTCCCCAACCTTCCTCTCAGCCAAAAATACTGACTGATGGACTACTGTACACAAAGCACTCCTCCGAAATCTGTGATCACAATGGCTACCAAGTGTCCCTGTGGGTTGCCGCGGGTACTTTATACACATTCTGTCATTGAATCTTCAGGACAGTCCTGCGAGGTGAGTATTATCATCAGAAGGGAAAATGAGTCTCAGGGATGTTAGACAACTCTGTGTCCCTCTAGTCTCTGTTCGTCTGCTTGTCCTGATTCGTGATTCATGGGAAGCTTTGGTCTCAACTTGGCCAAATTAATTCATCTCCCTCCCTCCCTTTCTCCCCTCCCTCCCTCCCCCCTTCCTTCCTTCCTTCCCTCCACGAATACTTATTGAGAGCCTACTACATGCCAAGGACTGTGGATATGATAGCAAAAAACTACCCGCTGGCACTTGCAGTTTCCAACCATTCATCCCTTCCTGCCTCACACCTTTACTCAGGCCATTCCTCTGTCTAGATGGTCTTCCCTGTGTTTCTTTACCAAAATCCAATCCAATCCTCAAGGCTGATCTCGAGACTTGTGCCCGTGGTGGAGGCTCCCCTGACCATCTACCCACAGTGATTTCTGGAGTCATTCATTTGACACTTACCATCTGGATAACTTAAGTGTCCGGACAAGTCACTTGGCACATGCCAGACCTTCTTGTGTCCTTAACTTCCATGTTTATGTATGGATCTTGTAACCTTGAGTTAACTGCTCACCTCATCACCTGGGAAACATTTTCATCCTCCTCAAGAAGCATTTACCCGAGTGCCTACTATGTATTTTTAGCAGTGGAAAAAGTGATGAACCTTTGTGGAGCCTCTTCAATTTAACAAAAAAGCTTTCATAAATATTTTATCATTTGATTGTCACAAAACGCTACCACTTCCACTTAATTTTTTTGACTTAAAAATGTAATATAAATTACTCAGTAAACAAATATATTCTCCTCATGAAAGTGGAAAAATTATAGGTCTGGCTACAGTAGACGTCTACCGCACTCCAGACCCTCTTAGAGATACGTATGAAGACACTGAGGCTCAGAGAGGCGACACGATGTGCCCAAGGTCACGCAGCTAGCATGTGGGAATTTTCTGACTCTCCATCTCTTGTTTCCATTTTTCCACGCTGCCTCCCATGAGGGCAAGGACCCTGTTTATATCTCTGTGTCCCGGGTGCCCAGCACAGGACTCTGTACTGAAGCCCGGGCTCGGCAAATGTTTCCATATCCGTGGGCTTCCCTGCAGACAGGTTTCCTCTGCACAAGGCACTGCCTCTGGAGGTGGGCTATACCAGTCCCACCCGGTTAGTGAAGGCTCAGGTGTCAAGGGAGGCCATGCAGGCATCCCGCTAGGCGCCCCATCTGCCAACCCTGGGCTCTGTTGGCAGACATCAGGGACCCCGAGAGTCTCCCTGGAGACTCATTACAGCAGGACCTCGTAGAGGCAAGTCAAGTGTTCGCTGGGCACTCGCTATGTGGCTACCGGTGCGCCAGGGGCCGCGTGTGGTGCGGGGGGGAGAAATACGAGGTATGATATGTTGTGAAGCCAAGACTTCCCAATACATCCGACACAGCGAACCAGCCAGCACATATCCGAGTTCTAAATTATGCAAGCGCGGATGATGCTTTAGGGGATCAGGGGAGGAAGACTGTGGTCGCAGTGGTCAGGGCAGGCTTCTTGGAGGAGGTGGGTTGGCCCGAGATGGTTGGAGAGCTGCCTGCGTTTAGGGCGCCGCACTCGCAGCCGCCGGGCAGCAGCGCCGGGCCGAGCAGAGAAGCAGCGCGCCCTCTGCAGGCAGCTGCGAGGAGGCGGCTGAGCCCGGCGAGGCGGCTGAGCCCGGCGAGGCGAGTTCGCCATCGGCGGCGGCGGCGGCGGCGGCGGCGGCTGCGCGGCGGGTCTCCTAGCCTGTATCTCTCATCCAGCCTTGCGCTTCCAGCGGCTTTCAGTCGCCATCATACCCACAGCAGCCGCGTTTTCCCCTCAGGGTGTGCCCGGCCCTCCTCTCTCCTAGGTAGTTGCCTTCAGTCGCCCCCGTGGCGGGAGGGGACATCTCTCTCTGCTACTCCTCCCCCACGCCCCGTCCGCAGCAAAGACTATTGTAGCTAACATGCCGAGAGCGCCCCCTACAACGTTTCCCTTGAAAAAACCAGCACCTCAAGGGACGAGGCTGGCGGTCTCCAGAGAGCCCCGACGTCGTTTAACACTTAAGCACATACTCTGTGCCAAGCTCTGTTCCATGCGCCTCGCAAGTACTGACTCATTTAACCCGCACTACAGTGCTCTTTTTGACCCCATTTTACAGCTTAGCAAGCTGAGGCACTGAGAACTTAGCACCTTGTCCACCGCCTGGCCTCACAGCTGGAAAGAGGGAGAGCCATCTTCTAACCACTACACCAAGGCCTCTCCTGGTGCTGCAGACCACTCTCCTTCATTGGATCTCCCTGGTCATTTTCCAGGAACCACATAATCCTGCAGTGCTTCCGGGCCCTCTCTTAAGTGGGGAGGGGGCCTCTGCTTTCAGGGTTTTCAGCTGCAGGTGCTATATATATATATATATATATATATATATATATATATATATATATATGGCTTAGAACTTAGCACCTTGTCCACCGCCTGGCCTCACAGCTGGAAAGAGGGAGAGCCATCTTCTAACCACTACACCAAGGCCTCTCCTGGTGCTGCAGACCACTCTCCTTCATTGGATCTCCCTGGTCATTTTCCAGGAACCACATAATCCTGCAGTGCTTCCGGGCCCTCTCTTAAGTGGGGAGGGGGCCTCTGCTTTCAGGGTTTTCAGCTGCAGGTGCTATATATATATATATATATATATATATATATATATATATATATATATATGGCTTGCCTCAGTTATCCACATCTGGAAAATGGTAATCATAGCACCTGCATCATAAAGCAGCTGAAAGGATTAAAGGAGAGAATCCATACACAATTAGAAGAGTGTCTGGCCCACAATAAAAAGCTCTAGAAATGACAATGGGTGAGCAATAAGAGAGCAAATCCCTGGGGGCTTCCCACCCGCCTTCAAGAGAGAGCAAACCCACTTGCCTTCAGAGCAGATCAAAGAGGGTCACATTCACTCTAGGGTTCTCATCGGCTTTCTGTGGCTGGGTCTGTCTTAGAGGCTGGGAACATCAGGCCCAGGCACAGGAGTATGTCTGGCCTAATCAGCCCTAATAAGTCACGTGGGTGTGCAGTCGGTACAGCTCTGATGGCAGCGTCCTCAGGTGCCCCAGTAACATGCCTATTCCTCTCCCCTTGCAGTGGCCTGAGTCATCTTGTGTGACAGTCAGTGTTCAGCATTGTCACCATCACAACCAGATACCCATCAAGCACTTACTATATGGAGGGATCCATGTTTGGGGTTCGTGATTGAATAGGCAGCATATGTCCACAGGTTGCTAGGAGGACTTGCTGTGGAGTCATACCTATTTTTCACACAGATTTGGGGAGGGGGGTTTCTAAGACCCTGGCTCTAGCATGGACACTATAGCAGCAGTATGGGAACCCGGTGATTTCCAGACCCTGCTATATCCAGAGCCTCCTTCTAAGCCCAGGAGCTGGGAAAACAATAGATGCCAATCAAGAAGGCCCTGTGCAATTTATTACTGCAGAGTCGTTCCCAGGGAGCAAGATGCTGGATCCAGCCAATATTCACTCCTGCGGGAGCACAGTTTACATGTTCATTCATGCATCCTCTCATTCATTTCTCCCTCCAATGGACATTTACCACACATCCGCTGTGTGTTAAGTTCTCTGCTCCATGTTAGGAATGTAAAGAGGAACAAGACATAGCCCCTAATGGAGACAGACAAGTAAATACTTAGTCATCATACAATGACACAAACATTATAATTCATTTGCTTAATAATTTCTTGAATAACTACTATGTGCCGGGCACTGTTCTAGGCACTGGGGATACAACCATGAATTGAACAGACAAAACTCCCTGGCTCATGGAGCTGACATAAGTAGACTGCTTTAGCAGTTCAAAGGAAAGGACAGCGAGCACTGGCTAGTGGAGTCTGGGAAGGCTTGCAGAAAAAGGCGTGATGGCAACTGGGTCCTGAAGGACCGTGCCTTGACAGAGAGGTAGGGAAGGGCAGGTGGGGCGGGGCAGGGGGCAGGGGGGTAACTGCGGGCAAAACCGCCTGCCATTCTAGTAAACAAAGAATGTTGCCCGGGAGCCACTGCAGCTGCACCCCCAGCCCAACACCGCGCACCCTGAGGGGAATTCAGAAAGGAGAAAAACAGGATACTGGCTACAGATAGTTAAGATGCATATCTAAGGAATGATTTCAATGAGCCCAGATTCTTGCATCTTCCCATATGTAGAAAAGTGCTAAAATCCTTAACTTGAGGTGCCTGTTTTTGTGATTAGCGGTAATCTTTTGATGTTCGACCACATTTGTTTTTCAGCAAAAACTCCTCTATATCCTGTCTCCTCCCTCGCCTGTTTGGAACAGTTCCTCAGAGCTGTCTGAGAGGCAGTCTCCCCAGGT
The DNA here is from genome assembly GCF_002837175.3 of Physeter macrocephalus. Classification (NCBI taxonomy): domain Eukaryota; kingdom Metazoa; phylum Chordata; class Mammalia; order Artiodactyla; family Physeteridae; genus Physeter; species Physeter macrocephalus. The sequence continues at coordinate 92,867,839 of NC_041234.1, read as the reverse complement.
GCAGTCCTCAGTAAGGTCCCCGAATAAAACATAACTCACAACTTTAAGGTTGAGCGTTTTTCTGTAGTCCCCATAATAGTGCAGCAAAGCTTAGACGTGTGAACGGGAGTGCCTGGTGAGGGAATGGCAAGCAGCTCGGTTTGGGACTTCGGAGCACGAGCGGAGTAGCAGCACAAGAGGCACAAGTTACTGTCTCTCCATAGCTGGTGCAATCAGCTAAAATAGACCAACGCCCGGCTGTCAGCATTTTGCTGAGACGCCCCCTCCCAACCCCTAACCCTGGCAAGAGGTGAGGGGGCGCCAAACACCACGTGGTCATGTGGTTGTGTTAGTTGGGTTGGGCCTTACCCAATGGCCCAATAACCCAATAACCCCAGCCTCAGGCAAACAACATTTAGAAGGGCGCTTGCTAAGCGCTTCTTTTTAAAAGGAGGGTCTGGGGGCTTCCCTGGTGGTGCAGTGGTTAAGAATCCGCCTGCCAGTGCAGGGGACACGGGTTCGAGCCCTGATCCGGGAAGATCCCACATGCCACGGAGCGACTAAGCACATGAGCCACAACCACTGAGCCTATGCGCCACAACCACTGAGCCCGTGTGCCACAACTACTGAAGCCTGCATGCCTAGAGCCTGTGCTCCGCCACAGGAGAAGCCCGCGCACCCCACAAAGAGTAGCCCCCGCTCGCCGCAACTAGAGAAACCCCGTGCATAGCAATGAAGACCCAATGCAGCCAAAAATAAAATAAATAAAATAAATAAATTTAAAAGGAGGGTCTGTCCTGAAAAAGCTAGGGAAACTTGAATAAAATCAAATGTAGCTTTAGGTTCAAGTAATTATTCTTAAACAATAATTCTTAAATTGGCTGGAATAGTAAATAACCCATACTCTAAAAATGAACTCTGTAAACAGTGCTTTGGTTATTACAATTTCTATTTAATTGAATATTTGTCAGGTGGATTTTGTCTGTTGTTGAAACTAGCCAGCTTTCATATTTTAATAATTTCATGACTGAAAATAAGTAGTTGGACAGGATAGCCTTGAAGTTCTCTTTGAAAGTCAAGGACAGCTCAGAGTACGTTACCTCACCTCTTTAAGCCTCAGTTTCATCAGCTGTAAAATGGAGCTAATAACAATACCTACCTCTCAGGGCTGTTGAGAGGGTCAGGAGAGTTAATCCATGCAAAGTGCTTAGCACAACATTGGCATATAGGACGTCAAAATAATTAGCTATGATCCCGATTCTGTAGTTTTTGAGAAATCATGGTATTTGGTTGTATCAATTGTTTAATCGGCAGAAGCAGGCTAGATCTAGAAATTCTGAAAAGGGCCACAGTCCTCGGTAGAAGACTTAAGAAATGATATTGTATCTGATTCTGTAAAAAAATTTATGTATGTGTGTGTGTATAACTGAATCACTTTACTGTACACCTGAAACTAACACAACATTGTAAATCAACTACATTTCAATAAAA
>NC_041234.1:92844924-92866314 GCF_002837175.3 Physeter macrocephalus | reverse complement strand
TCCGGGAAGATCCCACATGCCACGGAGCGACTAAGCACATGAGCCACAACCACTGAGCCTATGCGCCACAACCACTGAGCCCGTGTGCCACAACTACTGAAGCCTGCATGCCTAGAGCCTGTGCTCCGCCACAGGAGAAGCCCGCGCACCCCACAAAGAGTAGCCCCCGCTCGCCGCAACTAGAGAAACCCCGTGCATAGCAATGAAGACCCAATGCAGCCAAAAATAAAATAAATAAAATAAATAAATTTAAAAGGAGGGTCTGTCCTGAAAAAGCTAGGGAAACTTGAATAAAATCAAATGTAGCTTTAGGTTCAAGTAATTATTCTTAAACAATAATTCTTAAATTGGCTGGAATAGTAAATAACCCATACTCTAAAAATGAACTCTGTAAACAGTGCTTTGGTTATTACAATTTCTATTTAATTGAATATTTGTCAGGTGGATTTTGTCTGTTGTTGAAACTAGCCAGCTTTCATATTTTAATAATTTCATGACTGAAAATAAGTAGTTGGACAGGATAGCCTTGAAGTTCTCTTTGAAAGTCAAGGACAGCTCAGAGTACGTTACCTCACCTCTTTAAGCCTCAGTTTCATCAGCTGTAAAATGGAGCTAATAACAATACCTACCTCTCAGGGCTGTTGAGAGGGTCAGGAGAGTTAATCCATGCAAAGTGCTTAGCACAACATTGGCATATAGGACGTCAAAATAATTAGCTATGATCCCGATTCTGTAGTTTTTGAGAAATCATGGTATTTGGTTGTATCAATTGTTTAATCGGCAGAAGCAGGCTAGATCTAGAAATTCTGAAAAGGGCCACAGTCCTCGGTAGAAGACTTAAGAAATGATATTGTATCTGATTCTGTAAAAAAATTTATGTATGTGTGTGTGTATAACTGAATCACTTTACTGTACACCTGAAACTAACACAACATTGTAAATCAACTACATTTCAATAAAAATTAAAAAAAAAAAAGAAACCAAATGGTATTGTAACCCAAACAAGGAAAGTTGATTCCCAATCTTCCTGGTGGACAAACTGAGGCACTAACCCATGATGAGGTGTGATGTGACCCAGGACAGACAGAGAAACATGGAGCTGAAGTGGGATTACAATTGCAATGGCCAAACTCCCAGCTTTTAAATCCTAATTGGCAAACAGAATGCTTTTACCCAGAAGTGCAAGCACTTTTACCCCCTGACCTTCACTTCTAGGGTAAGCCCACTACAAGGCTCAATTTTTGTAACAAAGGGACTCCTGATTCCTGAACTTAATTGCAAAAGTGAAAGGATATCTTTTGCTTCCAAAGGTCTTGGTGTGTTGCCTCTCCCCAGCAGCTTCTTTCCCTAGGGAGTCACGTCATAGACTTGGGTAATCAGGCCGGGACCTCATGGATTCCTTGAAATACTACAAGAGCAAAGGGAACCCCGGTGATCACACAGAGCCCCTGGGCCAGCAGGATGGATTTATTTTTGGCCTTTGCTCCCTTGAAGAGTCAGTGTTGTAAAACAAGTGCTCTAACTTAGAGTTCAGGATTACCACTATAACCATGTTTCTATTCAGTCCACTCCAAGTGTCCTTTTCTTTCTTTACAACCTTTGCTTTGTTCGTGTGTGTGTGTGTGTGTGTGTGTGTGTGTGTGTGTGTGTGTGTGTGATTCACTGTCTATAGGACATGTGGCATTTTCTTGAGACTCTTTCAGAAATCTGTAGGTCAGGGATAAATCCATTACATCAGTCTCCCATGAATGAAACAAAAATCATTTAAAGCATTCCAATAAAACAATAACAGTCATAATAATAGCAAAACTGTGTAAAGCAGGTGCCCACATTGTTCTAAGCACTTTACACATAGTAACCTTGCTAATCTTCACACTATTCCTATGAGGTAGGTACTGTTGTTATCCACAAATGGCAGATGGGGAAACTGAGGCACAAAGCAATTAAGTAAAAATTGGATAGCTGTCGGGAAGTCCCTGGAAGTCCAGTGGTTAGGACTCTGTGCTTCCACTGCAGGGGGCACGGGTTCGATGCCTGGTTGGGGAACTAAGATCCTGCATGCTGAGTGGTAAGGCCAAAAAAAAAAAAAATTGCACAGCTGTCAAGTGAGAAAGTTTGGTATTTGAAAATGAGACCTCTAGTCCAAAAGAGTCTCATGAGCGAGTCCTGAGTGGGAAGATGGGGAGCAGTGGGGAGACCAGGTGAAAAGGAAGTCCCAGACCTGGGTGACGCCTCTGCCTGATGTACAGGGCTGCCTCCAAATTCCTTTATCTATTCCAGCTCCACCAGCAGGAGTAGATGCAGGTTTTGTGGGGATATCAGTTTATACAGTTATATATAATCTGGGTGCCCTCTTTTAAAAAACACAAACATATCTTTTGAACATTTTACAAAACCAGATGACCAAATTAATATGTTGCCACGGTGCCTCCCAGGGCTGGAAAGGGGCCCGTGCAAGGGGTGGCTCCAAGGCCGAAGCATCATTAGGTTCGCGGCATGTCTCTCTCTGCCATGAGAGAGTACATTTGCTCCTCGCCCAGCAGGGCACTGGAAGCTCATTTAGACGGAAGACTTTCCCTTTTCACTCCCAAACACAAGGCCCTCGGAAGTTGATCTGTCAAGAGTGGTCTAGCACAGACTTTGACCTGGTTATGTCTTTATGGCCACAACTATCTCTGCTGTGGGAGTGAAAACATTAGAGACGGGGAAACATGTCGGGAGATTAGATCCCACAAGTTCCCTTAAATCTCAGTAGTGCTACATTTCCTCCCTGCGTTACAAAAGTCACACAAGGAAATGAAATCCCAGGATGGACGCTCACCATCAAAATGAGACCCCTCTTCGACTGACAGTCATGGAAAAACCATGGAATAATACTCTTTTCATGTCACTCAGTTGTGTCTCCGAAGAGGGAACAGTGAAAATACTGCCCAGTCTGTCACTTGAACATTGTTTATATTTGTTGCCGGGATACCGAAGGCTCTTTTAAGCCTTTGGCTAAGAACACCATGCATCTGAACTTGTTCACCTGCACTTAAAGCAAATGGCTGAAATGATGGGAAAGCTCCTCCAAACATTTTTTTTTTTCTTTTTGCGGTACGCGGGCCTCTCACCGTCGCGGCCCCTCCCATTGCGGAGCACAGGCTCCGGACGCGCAGGCTCAGCGGCCACGGCTCACGGGCCCAGCCGCTCCGCGGCACGTGGGATCCTCCCGGACCGGGGCACGAACCCGGTTCCCCTGCATCGGCAGGCGGACTCTCAACCGCTGCGCCACCAGGGAAGCCCCCTCCAAACATTTTGAATGGACCGCAAGGCATTTTTGTGTGTGTCCAGAAATTGTAGCATCCAATATTTGTTGTTCCAATAAATGTCCACCTGCATACCGAAGTGCACATTACACATAATAAAATGAGGCTCTGAAAAGACCGAAGTTAATTATTTTGAGGTAAATCAGACCACCTTTGACCCAAACTCTGAGCTGTAATTTTGTTGCTCAGCTTCTTGGTCCCGAAATTAATGTAAATCTTTACATTCGGAATTTTATTTGCCAACGCCAACCCACCCACACAGTCTGCAAATGACGGTTCTGAGTCAGAGACTATTCACTTACGACTGTGTTAGCTATTTTAAAATGTTCTCGGGAAGGATTCAATCACCTAATCCCAGTCCTTTCACAGATTCTGCTTTATGTAAAAATGATGGACCCAGAGAACATCTAAACTGGAAGGACTTTAGAGGAGAAATTAAGGTTGTGATGTGAAAAGGGACTTGCCCCCGGGTCACTCAGCGACCAAAGCTAAAAGTGCAAAGGAAAGTACTGTCTTCCTTTTAAGGTTTTAATAAAGGGTCACACTTAGAAATGCTTGCTCAGAGTCCAGAAGCTACCCTTTCCCTGCCCTTCTGCCTCTGACAGCGTCTGTGAGTCCTAATGCCCACAGACAGCTCTTGCAGCTCAATAACAAAAAAGCAAACAACCCAGTCCAAAAACGGGCAGAAGACCTAAACAGACATTTCTCCAAAGAAGATATACAGATGGCCAACAGACACAGGAAAGAATCATGCCATTTTGAATCCAAGCAGTCAGAATATGATTCAGATAAAAACAAATCAGCTACTCTTACAACAAGATGCATTACATTTTTTTTTTGGATGGATAGACAAGAAACTGTTCATAATGGTTACTTTTGAGGAGGGGGATTAGGGATGGGAGAGGGAGGACAGGGAAATGTTTGCTTTTCATTTTATATCTTTTCTTTACTGTTCAACTTTGATGACCATGTACAGATACCGTGTTGAAAACCTAAAAAACCAATTAGAAATACTACGCTCACAAACTTCACAGGAGAAATGAAATTTACCACAGGAACACGGACGCTTGAAAATCTAGCATCCGGTACAGCAATACTTAAAGATTTTTTCTACTGAAGTGTCCATAATGGCAGAGAAGGCTGAAAGGTTTCGCCCTGGGGTCTGAGGGCGGTGCCAGAAATGGTCCTCTATACACAAGAACTCTCTTTGCAGCTTTAAAACACATTCAAATTGTGCAATAGACTCTCTAACATATCCGCATCTCTTTTAATACAAAAATAATGGCTTAAATGACTTACCATCCACGACAACTGCCCCTGTGGGGAGGCACCCCTGGTTTCTTTCTCCAGCGGTTGGAGCACCCGGAGCACACTGCCTTCAGTGACTGAGCGGAGTGGCCCCTGGAATGGGGAGCACGGCTGTGTGCGAGCTGACCTGTATTCTGGCTCTCTCACCTGGAATCAGGCTTCACGGATGCTGTTAGGCTTTGAATAGTAACAAAACAACGGCATAAATTAGGGGGTTGCTAAGATTGTGTACCATCAATGTTCACATGAGCATAATGGACATAATGAATTCTATAGCACTATCCTGCACAGCTTGGAGAGATTAAAACCACTTTGTCTTTAAATTAAATTTCAAAAATCATTGAACAACAAGAATAGAAAGAGAGAGAGAGAAAAAAACACCTCATCTGTCAGCCACCCAATTGTAGGAAGCACCACTTCTTTCTTTCTGATCATTAATGCTTGGTCCTAGGTTTATTTTAATAGCTGCCAGCTCAGTGAGTCCACATCTATTGTAATAACCATAAAGGGGGCTTGGGTTCTCTTGTATTGTGGTTTGCAGCCGTAAGTGGAGAGCCTCTTATCCCCTTTCAGGAACAAATTCTCTGAAAAAGACCTAAGCTGAAGTTTATTTTATATAAATTCTGCAAAAAATAGTATGTGTAGGCTGTTGCAGAGAAAGAAAAGTGGATTTGAATTCATTTTTAAGTAGTTCTCTGCTTGGGCAGATCTTCATTCAACAAAGTGGATGTCTGATTATGAAAAACTCACATCAGAGTGCTTACTAGATGCCGGGCGCCATATTGATTGCTCTACACGCTTTATGTTACTTAACCCTCACTCTCAACAGCCCTAGGAAATATGGCTAGCACTATTAAATCCCCACTTTACAGATGAGGAAACTGAGACCCAGGATAAGTGACTCGCCCAAGGCCATACAGCTAAATAAGCAGCAGAGCCAGGATTCAAATCCAGGTACTTCTGATTCTGGAGTCCCTGAAATCTTAACTGTCTCATAATGATTATCACAGTTATCATTTATAGAGTGTTTATTATGTATGTTCTATGGTAGATGCTTTGCATAAATTCTTTAATCCTTGAAACAACCCTCGGAGGCAGGCATTATTATTATTCTCACTTTATAGATGAGGAAAACTGGGGCTTAGAGAAATTAAATAACTTACCCAACAGCAGAGTACGTGGCAGAATCCAGGCCTGATGCCGGTAGAGTTCTGGGTTTTTTTTCTTTAACAACTTTATTACCACACCTTTTACACATAGACACTGTATATATTTAAGGTATACAACTTGACGATTCAATATATATACATTGTGAAGAGTTCTCAACAACTAAGCTATACTACAATTAAGGTGCTTAGCCAGGGGGCACATAACAAACTCTACGATCCCCTGGGCACCAATGCCTGTGATGCAGACCCCGTCTGTGAGTGGCACTTAAATATGCCACTGTGCGAGATGTTCCTCAGGAATGTTTTACCTGTGCACGTGGACCACCTATCCTATCACTTCCTACTTTGAAATGTTGTGGCTTGACAGCCATGGTGCTTTATTCTTCATACAAATCTCACGTTACAGGTAAGATCCACTGGATTTCTGAGGCCTTATCAAGAGCTACAGAAATTGCAAACACACTCTCACATGGATCCCAAGTAAGGGTTTATCCAAAAACAACAAATGTCCTCCACTGACTAGGCTTATTTGCATGTTAGGCAAGATGCAGATGCTCCATTTCCTCTTTGTAAAATGAGTTTTGAGGTCGTGGAAGCTCTCTCCATAATCTTTAACAGCACTGCCGTCTCAGCACCGTGTAACTATGCCAGCTCTAATCCTCTGCTTTGAACAGGATTAAATTAAAATGACTTGAGACAGGTGAAGATAGATGAGGGAAGACAACTGGACAAAAGTTGCTAGCTGTTACCACCTTATATTTTACAATACTTCTGCTGAAATGAGGTGAAATTCATAGAACCACCATTCTAAAGTGAACAATTCAGCTTATTTTTCTTGATTAATAACCACAAGATAGGAAGGGTGGGTACAGAGTACTTTTTAGAGAAAGCTCATCAGCTGTGACTGTCCACAGGCAATGGACCAATGGTTTTTTGGATGCTTTGGGTCTGAATTTCACTTTGCTAATGTATTGGGAAGGTTGATGGGTCACACGACTGAGCTATTCTTTGCTAAGTGGATGGCTGAAGGTTGGTTTTAGAAGAAAGCTCTTCATCTCAGGAGATACTGTAGCATTTATTAAACATGTAGCATTTTACTCAAACACAGTACTTACTAAATTATAAAATGTACTTTTATATGAAAATAAACCACAAACAAAATTATATTTCAGGTATTTTTTATTTCTTCAAATTTGTTATTTTATCAGGAGTGACTAAAATAAAAAACATAATTGGGTCCCATCATCGTCATGGAAATGGCTTTAAGAGAAAACTGGTCAGGTGAATATTATTGCTTCCCATTTTCAACCAGTAAATAGTTGCCATTGATAAATAGACAGCCAACAGTCTGTCAGGAATGCTCAAGATATGTTATATAATACAACATGCCTGTTCACAGAAGAAGAAAAACTAGGAAATAACTTATGTGAACTTCTTGATTTCATCATACAAGACAAGCACAAAAGCACCACCCATGCCTCTGAGAACATTGGACCACGCGCCCTTGAAAAAGGCTTTGGCTCCTTCGTCACGAGCAATCTTCCTCCAGCAGTCAAGTGTGCCTGTGTACATGATATCCGCTGCAAAGGACAAAGACAAGGAGCTGGTGACCTGAGGCTGATGAAAAATCCTTAGGTTTAACTAGACTAAACCAGAGCCCCACCTCTAAGAGCTAATGTCAGTTTTTAAAAATCCAACACTGACACATTCGTGTGGGCAATACTGAAATCTTAATCTGGTGACTAGAGAACAACAGGGATACGCAGACTACCCGCTGGTCTTAACCTCTAATACCGTGGAAGCCTCTTGGGCATAAGCACCCAAAGGGCCCACTCAAAGGCAACTGTGCAGTAGACACAGACCAACCAACCCCATCTGCGATCTCAACAGACTGCCATTCTCAAAGACAGGCATGGCTAGTTTGTGCCCACAACATCGTCTTCTGCTCAAGCGGAACTTACTTCCTTTGCGCCCTGACTGCATCATCATGCGGCGACGCACTGTGTCAAACGGATAGGAAGTCAACCCAGCAACCGCTGTGACGGACTGTGCGATCATCCAGCTGATGAAGATATGCGTATTCTTGGGATCTGGAAGCATCCCTGAGGATAGGAAAGAGACACTTTTACCAGAAAGCAGAGTCCTCCTGGCTTGCTGTCTGCCACATCCCCTCATCCCCAACATCTCATCTGTACACAAAGGGCTGTACTGGGTGACCTTGGCTTCCTTCAGCAATTACAAAGAAATCTCTGGCTCCTGGAAAATTAGGATGGCACAACGATCTTATAAATGATCTCATGAGAACACAGTTTTGAAGCACACAGCAAACTTACCCTTCGCAGTGTCATAGATACCGAAGTAGGCAGCTCGGTAGATGATAATACCCTGCACAGACACGTTAAAGCCTTGGTACAGGCCCTTAATCCCGTCAGATTTGTAGATCTTAACCAGGCAGTCACCAAGGCCTCTGAATTCCCTTTCAGCTCCAGCTTTGCCCACATCGGCTGCTAGACGAGTACGGGCAAAGTCAAGAGGGTACACAAAACACAACGATGTGGCCCCGGCGGCACCACCTGATGCCAGATTCCCTGCGAAGTAGCGCCAAAACTGGGTCCTCTGGTCCACACCACCCAGGAAGATCTGCTTGTATTTATCTTTGAAGGCAAAGTTGAGAGCCTGGGTGGGGAAGTATCTGATGACATTGGCCAGGTTACCACGCCAGAAGGACAAGACTCCCTGCTCCTTGGGGATACGAACCACGCAGTCTATGATGCCCTTGTATTGCTTATCTGCAGTGATTTGCTTGCTGGCATGCTGCACCTGACAGACAAGGAGGAGGCCAACAGGGAGAGTTATGACCATGGAGAAGGGAAAAGGGAAGAGAATATATCATCTCAATGGACACCCTTAAAGGTTAGCTGGCTCCCACTTTCCCCAAATCTAGTCTTCTATGTCACACAGGCTGGACGCCCCCCCCCCGCGCCGAAACCTCTGACGCTGTCACAGGTGGAAGAGGTGATCTGCACCCTTAGAAGCATTAAGCCTCCATCCCTTTGGATGGGGAGGAGGCACCCTCAAGCGGACCCGTGACCTTTAGGCCTGGGAGAAAAGTCATTACCCTCAGACCCAGGTTCAGAAGCATCAGGGCGAGGCCCACGTCGGGCGCAGTCACCTTGCTGACCGTGGCCTACGCCTCAGGGTCCCCGGAGCGGCTTCCCTCCCCCTCTGGCCCCCCTCCTCTCCTGGAGGTGACCCGTGGGCCACCACCCCTACGCCCGTGCAGGCGCGCCCTCTAGAGCCGGAGCGGGAGAGCGCGCCGCGCAGGACGCCAGGCCGCGGGGACGCGCCGGCGGCTGCGCGGGGGAGGACGCAGAAGGGACACGCGCTTCCCGGCGCCGGCTTCCGGCCCGGCTAGGTCGGAGCGCGGCAGCCGGCTGCGAGGCAGCTCCACCGGCCGCACGGCCTCCACGGGGCTGCTATCTCCTTGCCGCGACCTTGAGGTCTTCGGTAAGGGCAGGTGTCCCTCTTTTCACGGCCGGCTTTCAGGCTTAGCCCTTGACCTCAAGGCCCGGGAGCCAGTCACCCCCGGGCTGTCCCATCCGAATTCGCTGCCTCCGGGATGCCCAGGCCCTGGGCTTCCTCCCCCGACCCTCCGCCCCTGACCCTTTCCTAGATCCTGAACTTCAGGTCACTAAAGCATCTCCCTCAAGTCTGCCTTTTGGTCCGACCCTGCGGCCACCCCTGCTCCCACGCTGCCACTTCCCTGGACTGGTCCGGAGGGTTCGTTCTCCCCAGGCCCTGGGGCACCGCTTCCCGCGCGACCCCCTCCCCCCACTTCCTGGTCGGGCTCTCGGATTCCGGGACGTACCTGCAGCAGCAGCTTGACCCGCTCGATGGGCGCTACGGCGGTCTTGGAGATGGCCGCGGCCACTCCACCTGCCAGGAAGTCCTTGGCGAAGGACACGGCGGCATCTGTCATGTTGGAAGGAAAGAGGAGGCGGGCGACTGCGGGAACTGCGAGAAACCGGCTTGGACTCCGGAGCTCTGGGGCGGAGCGACACAAATGGCCGATTTATATAGGGGAGGCCGGCGCCCGGGCGGCCGGCGTCGGGGGCGGGCGCCGGGGCCGCTGAGTGGCTCAGCGCGCGGAGGGAGGAGCCGTGGAGTCGGGCACCGGCCGCCCTCCGCGTCGACCCGGCTCGCCCGCAGCGCCTGACCCGGCCCGAGGAAGGGGTGGCCCCAGAGAGTACCGGCCCGCACGCGGGACCCTGGGGGAGGCCTGGGGGCGCGGAGGGAGGGCGAGGTCACGACGTGTCTGGACAAGGGTGAGGCGCGATATATAAGGGGACTCCAAAGAACAGACAAACACCCCCCTCCCAAACTTGGTAGTCAAGATAAATAATATTTAATGCAATATTTTAAAGAAAGATTCGTGTAGACAAAGTATGGCGCTCTGGCCGGTCGCCTGTTTCTGTAAATAAAGTTTACTTGGAGCCCCAGGGCTGGAATGAGGGTGAGGCAAGTGAAGGCAGGACCCTACAAGTGCAAGATGGGAGCCTGTCTTTATTATAAATTTCGAAACGTTGTTCATCATGGATTTTTGTATTCCTTTTGATATTTAAAAATAGTGCATTAAAATAATCATTCGTCTTGATTACTGAGTTGTTTAGCGCCCGCTTACATTTGGTACCAAGGCAAGTGCCTCACTGTCCTCACCCTAGACCTAGCACTTCCCTGGAGCTTGACGGGTGAAGCTAGAGGAAACTGGGGAACAGCAAAGCTGGGACACTGTCAGCGTGCCCCAGACCCCGGTTTGCAAATGCAGTTTAACAGAGATCTTGCCGGGAATTGGCAGAGGAGAGTCCAAAGAACTCGGTAGTGGGTAGGGAAATTATTTTAGCCAGAAGCCAAAGATAGAGGTTATACCGTTAAGGTTAAGAGGTTGTGTGAATTAGATTGGTATTTGGGTTCCTGGACCCCAGGTAAAGTGCTCTTGAGTTGAGTAGATTCCTGAACTCCAGAAAAGTTTAGAGGAATCGATAGAACTAGATTGACACCCATTGCGTCAAGGGGACAAGTGCTTACTGAGTCCCTTAATCTCTTCACTGGGGGAGCATTTGCCACACATGTCTTTAAAAACCTCCTTGTTAGCTTGAGTACACTCCCTCAGATTCAGAACAGGAGCTGAGAGTGTCATCACAAATCCTACGTAAGTAATCACAACCATGTTTATACAAGTAAGGATAACTGTTGAAAACTCCAACTGCAGCTGAGCCCTAGGTACCCAGCACACTGAAAACATAGGTGGCATACCCCTCACTTTACTTTCTTGCCCGCTCCCACCTTCTCCAGATCTGCCCATTAAAGGACCCAATTCTAGGATTCCTCCAGGAATGTCAGGTCCTTCCTCTAAGTATACTTTGCAATTCCTTAGTCTTCCCAAGAACCCCAGCAATCCGAAGTGTTGAGCACACACAGCAAGTGTTCAAAGAAGAGAAATTTTCACTCCAGCTTTGTTGATCCTGGGGGCTATCTTTGACCTGTATTCTCGAGAGGCCGCTATGCTCTTGTTAGCTGATCATAATAGAAATGCAGCTGGATATAGAAATGACCTTGCTGTGCAATTTCAGTGACAGAGTGTGTTCTCTGAAAGCGGTAGCCAATCCTCTACCTCTACTGGTGAGAGAAGGAACAGCTAAAACAAAAAAAAAATCTCTGGAGCATTTTGTTTAGAGGGAGGTGGGTTTTAGAATGCATTTCAAAATACAATTCAAAACCTTTCTAGTCTGAACTCTTGACATTCTGATGAATGCATTTTTATTCAAATATTAATTACTCTCACCCACCTTACCATCACGTATGTACTTTTTTCTACCTTTCATTGGCTACATCTGCTGCTCCCTTTGAGCATGATGTCCCTACCATATTCTAGTCCAAAGCTCTTTTACTGTTTCAAGCACCTCCACATTTATTGTTCTGTTAGATTTCTCTCTCTCCACAAAAAGATGATCAAATAATTACATAGAATTTGTCCCTTTTCAGTCTTTGGGTGCTTAAGTGTAGTTTTACTGAAGATGAAATACATTTAAAAGCGAGTCCATGTCATGACTTGGTATTTTGCTAAATCTACTGTGAGCTGGAGCTCTCCTGGTTGCCAATGACCAGGTGTACCTCAAGGAGTCAGATGTTCTCAAAAGTGTCAAGGTCATGAAAGACAAAGACTGAGGAACTGTCACAGATTTAAGGAGACTAAAGAGAATGACAGGTTAATGCAATGTGTGATCCTGGATTGGATCCTGGACCAGAAAAAGGACATTGATGGTACTATTGAAATTTGGATACATATCTGTAGATTAGTTAATAATAGTCTACCAATAGTACTTTTAGTTACAGCGGTTATGTAAGATGTTAACATTTGGAGCAGCTGAGTGAAGGATACATGGAAATTCTTTATACTGTTTTTTGGGGGGCAACATTTTTATTTCTGAAAGTTAAAAAAATGAAAAAGTCGGGCTTCCCTGGTGGCGCAGTGGTTGAGAGTCCGCCTGCCGATGCAGGGGACACGGGTTCGTGCCCCGGTCTGGGAAGATCCCACATGCCGCGGAGCGGCTGGGCCCGTGAGCCATGGCCGCTGAGCCTGCGCGTCCGGAGCCTGTGCTCCGCAACGGGTGAGGCCACAGCAGTGAAAGGCCCCGCGTACCGCAAAAAAAAAAAAAAAAAAAAAAGAAACCAGTAGCAAGAGTCCAGGAAAATAGAGACTAATGTCAATGATAATGATGTTGATAATGATATATGGCTAGTCAATTCATCAAAAACAAATTCCTCCTGTGAGACATAGTGGGAGCTCTGTGTTAGTAACTATTGTGTTCTGGAAGTTGTGTAGAATACATGTATAATTAAGAAAGAAAAACTAAAGCTAAGGCAGTGCCTAGTAACTCTCAGAAAAAACAAGGAAGAGGGTCAGAAATGATACTTAAGGCCTCAGTTATCTATGTACTAACACACCCAGAGTATGGGTAATAAAGTGAATGTAAAATGTCAATACAAGCAAGAAAACGCAATTTTATAGGTATTGTTCAAACTTGATGGAATGGGACTTCTGACTGGCATCAGGAAAAGGAAGGGTAAACCTGGGTCAGAGAGATACCATATAGAAGGAGAACAATTCATTGGCGGGAGGGTGAAAAGCATTCCATGAAAATGAAAGGGAGAGATGAAAGTGATTGTCATTGTGGAGGCATATCTAGAGACTGCCTAGATAGATAAAAGCTATGAATAGTACTTCATAAAGCCATCACCTAGACTAGAAATGTTGATCAGGGACAAAAACCATCTGAATATCTGCTGTTGGTTTCATTATTCTGATAGCAACACACTGGATAAATTCTTTACTCTCTTGCTGATAATTACAGTTCTCAGAACACTGAAGAAGCAATGAGGTAAATTGCTAAACTAGGCTTAATCCTGATAATAAATAAGGAAGATCTGGTTAGCAAAGTAAAAGTGACAAGAATCTAAGGGAAACTGACCAAGACTGACTGGTCTGGATCTGTCAAACAAAAGAATGCTCGGCATAGTCAGATAGGTTAATTAACCTGTGGATTGTGTGTGTTAGACTGCAGAAGGATCAGAGAAAAGATAAATATGATCTCTTGGCCAAGCTCCAAACAGAAAGATAGCTCAGGAGGGTGAGAGATTCCCAAGATAAAATTCAGACCTGTACAATTTGGAAAAATTCCAATGAGAAATTAAAAAGGGAGAGATATCTGATAAATTAAATGCCCTTCCAGGTTATCCTCTGAGGAGCTCAAATTTTTAAAGTACACATATAGACGACACGGTGAGGGCTAGACTTCCAAGGACAAAGACCAAAGAGTATCACAGACCTCTAGGAACTGAGTCAGAAGGGCTAAAGTCCAGAATAAACCCAGGCTTATAAAATGGGAAGGACCACAATAAAGGTTTCTAATGTTCTATTTAGTGCAGGACATTTAAGGATAAGGAGCTAGACCATGTGTGAAGAAGAACTGAGGGTCTTACTTGACTGTGAGTTGGCAATGCCAAAAAATGCTAATGAGTCTTGAGATGGGTCAAGATGATGGTCGTCAACAGGTCAGGGGACTTTTAGTCCCATTTGGGCCTCTGCTGGTCCACCCATAGAGCTTTTTTTTTTTTCCCCAAGTTTTTATTTTTTTAACTTTTTATTTTATATTGGAGTACAGTTGATTAACAATGTTATGTTAGTTTCAGGTGTACAACAAAGTGATTCAGTTATACATATACATGTATCTATTCTTTTTCAAATTTTTTTCCCAGTTAGGTTGTTACAGAATATTGAGCAGACTTCCCTGTGCTATACAGTAGGTCCTTGTTGGTTATCCATTTTCTTTTATTGTATATATATTTTTAAACATCTTTATTGGAGTATAATTGCTTTACAATGGTGTGTTAGTTTCTGCTTTATAACAAAGTGAATCAGCTATACATACACATATATCCCCTTATCCCCTCCCTCTTGCATCTCCCTCCCTCCCACCCTCCCTATCCCACCCCTCTAGGTGGTCACAAAGCACCGAGCTGATCTCCCTGTGCCATGCGGCTGCTTCCCACTAGCTAGCTATTTTACATTGGGTTGTGTATATATGTCCATGCCACTCTCTCACTTTGTCCCAGCTTACCCTTCCCCCTCCCCGTGTCCTCAAGTCCATTCTCTGCCCATAGAGCTTTGTGCTTACTTCTGGATGCCATGTTTAAGAGGACGTTAACAAACTGGAACATATTCAAAGAATGCAGTCAGGAAAGTGAAGTACCTGCAAATCATGTCATATGAGAAATGGCTGAATGAATGAGAAAGATTTAACTGGGAAAGAGCTTTGGGTGAAGGAGGGCCATCATGACTGTTGTCATAATTGAAGGGCTGTCAGGTGGAAGAGAATAAGACATTCTATATGGAATCAACACCAGGTGGTAGAAGTGTCACAAAGGTAGACTTCAGCTGAACAAGAAATAACTTTCTAAAATATGAGCTGCTTGGGAATTCCCTGGTGGTCCAGTGGTTAGGACTCCGTGCTTTCTCTGCTGGGGCCCTGGGCTCAATCCCTGGTTGGGGAACCAAGATCCTGCAAGCTGCATGGTGTGGCAAAAAAACAAAACAAAACAAACAAACAAACAAAAGAGCGACTTAAAGGTGTAATGGGTTGCTTTACGATGTGGGGAACTTCTTGTCACTGGAAATGTTAAGAGTTGGGGTAAAATGGCCACTTGTTAGGGACATTGTAGACGAGATTGCTATGTTGGCTGGGAAGAGAGTTCTGCACCCGTCTAATTCTAAGATTCTGTGGCTCTATTCCTTTGTATCTATAAGATTGAATGGATTGAGCATCTGAGTTTGGGAATCTGGGACAAAGTAAGAGAGAGGTAATTTGGCCCAGTGGTCAAGAGGGTAGGCTCTGCAGCCAAACTGCTAGAGTTCAGATACTGGCTCTGCCACTTGCTGTCAGGCCTTGGGTAAGTTGCTTAACCTCTCCAGACTTCCATGACTTCAGGTGTAAAATGGGAATGATAATGGTACCTGTACCTTGAAGGACTATAGGGACAATTAAATGAGATAATATATGCATAAACAGTCTAGTACATAGTAAGCATTCAATACATGTTAGATTTTATTAATACTAAGAAAAACACTGGGCTTCCCTGGTGGCGCAGTGGTTAAGAATCTGCCTGCCAATGCAGGGGACACGGGTTCGAGCCCTGGTCCAGGAAGATCCCACATGCCACAGAACAACTAAGCCCGCGTGCCACAACTACTGAAGCCCGCGCGCCTAGAGCCCGTGCTCTGCAACAAGAGAAGCTATTGCAATGAGAAGCTCGCGCACCGCAATGAAGAGTAGCCCCCGCTCGCCACAACTAGAGAAAGCCCGCGCACAGCAACGAAGACCCAACACAGTCAAAAACAAAATAAATTAATTTTTTAAAAGCCCTATAAATATATATATTAAAAAAAAGAAAAATACTAACTTAGGTTGACTAACTCTGAGTTTTAATGAACAAATCACTCCATCCCTGCTTAAGTAGGATGGTAAGCCAGTTCTCTATCCCAGGTAAGGACCCTACTTATAATCTGGTAACCATATCAGAGACCACTTAAGGAGGATTTGAGTCTCTAAGACATACCCCAGAAAAATCACTCACTTTTTAGACCGGGCTTGCATTTGCAGTGTGGAAGCCTGTAACATCACACTTGTGTTTGCAGTGTAATCATTGAGGGGAATTCCCTGGCGGTCCAGTGGTTAGGACTCCAGCGCTCTCACTGCCAAGAGCCTGGGTTCAATCTCTGGTCGGGGAACTAAGATCTAGCAAGACGCGCAGTGCAGCCAAAAACAAACAAACAAAGAAGCAAAAACCAAAACAACAACAACAACAAAACCCCCCCACACCAAACCCGTGTAATCACTGAGGAGAAAACAGTGCCCCTCGTTTGCTGGCCAATCTTCCTGTCTCTAGTCTCTCATTTCTATTTCAGCTTCTGGAACAATCTTGCTCACATCCAGTTTTCATCACATCGCTGGTTTCCTCAAGAAACCAGTGACTCCCTTTTGCTTAGTGGATCAATCCTAAACTCCTCAGCTTAGCATTTGAAGCCCCCCCGCCCCCCAATCAAGGACTTTGTTTCTGGCCCCTTTGGGCAGACTTAGAAAGCGTTTGATGGATTCCATCCCTGGGTAACTGCTTCAAACAAAACAAAATATCAGTCTTGTTGAGGTATAATTATATACAATGAAACTTACATAAAGTATAAAGTTTGATACTTTTTAACATACATATGCACCTATGAAACCATCACCACAGTTAAGATAGTGATCAGTATCCATCACCACACTAAATTATCTCTCGTCCCATTGTAATGCCTCCCCAAGCAACCACTAATTTGCTTTCTGTCACTATAGATTAGTTTGCATTTCCTAGAATTTCATATAAATGGAATCATATAGTATGGTACCCTTTTTGGGGGATGGGGGAATCTGGCTTCTCTCACTTGATGTATCAATGTATATACTCTGAGATTCATCTATGCTTTTTTTGTGTGTCAATAGTCAAGTTCCTTTCTATTGCTAAGTAGCTCCATTGTATGGCCGTATCACATTTTGTTTAGCCATTCATCAGTTGATAGACCTTCGGGTCATTTCCACGTTTTGCCTATTATGAATGACACTGCTATAAACATCCCTGTACAAGTTTTTGTGTGGACATATGTTTTCATTTCTCTGGGGTAGATACTGGGTGGAACTTCTGGGTCATTTGGTAACTCCGTGTTAAAACAGTTGAGGAATGGCCAGACTGTTTTCCAAAATGATCCTACCATTTTACACTCCCAACAGCAGGGTACAAGATTTCCAGCTCCTCCACATCTTGAGGCCTTTCCTTAGCCACCATCTCCTCAGTGTCATTTCTTGTTGCTTCCCCCTCCCCCAGGAGCTTCTTTCCATCCACTTCTTTGGTTGTGTCCTTCGGTTGTCTCCTTCAGTCTCTTGGCTTAAAGGCTATCTATCTGCTGACCACACCCAACTTTCTACCTCCAGCCACCACTCCCTCCTGAACTACAGACTTGTCCTGTTCGGCCAGGACAGTACAGGTTTATGCCTATTACCCTGACATCAATAGTGTTCTGGTGTACTAGTTTTCTATTGCTGCTGTAACAAATTATCGCAGACTCAGTGGATTAAGCAACACAAATAGTTTTGGAGGTCAGAAGTCTGACACAGGTCTTACTGGGCTAAAATCAAGGTGTCTGGCAGGACTGCAACCCTTTCTGAAGGCTCTAGGGGAAAGTCTGTTTCCTGGCTCATTCAGGTTGTTGGCTGAATTCAATTCCTTGTGGTTGTAGGACTGAAGTCCCCATTTCCTTGCTGACAGTCAGCTGAGAGTTATTCTCAGCTTCTAGAGGCCACCCCCATTTCTTGGCTCCTGGCCACCTTTGTCTTAAAAGCCAGCCAAGTCCTTCTCATGCCCCATTTCTTCTGCCTCTTTTTGCAACCTCAAGTCTCTCTTCCACCTTCCTCTTCCACTTTACCTGGGCCCACCCAGATAAGCCATGATAATTTCTCCATCTCAATATCCTTAACCTTAATCACATCTGATAAGTCCCTTTTGCCATGTAAGGTAAATATTCACAGGTTCTTGGGGATTAGGGTGTGGACACCCTTGATGGGGGGGTCATTATTCGTCCACCACAACTGGTTTGGACAATTACGTGAACAGCCTATTCTCCAGTCAACTGTCTACTTGACTTCTCTACTTGGATGTCTCACGGGCATTTCAAATTTAACATGTCCAAAAGAGAACTTTTAATTCCTTTCCCATCAAAACTCCAG
Source organism: Physeter macrocephalus (assembly GCF_002837175.3). Taxonomy (NCBI): domain Eukaryota; kingdom Metazoa; phylum Chordata; class Mammalia; order Artiodactyla; family Physeteridae; genus Physeter; species Physeter macrocephalus. The sequence goes on along the minus strand of NC_041234.1, from coordinate 92,848,158 downwards.
CCCTCACCAGTCTTTCCCACGTTAGCAAATGGCAACATTATCTACCTTTGTAATCAAGTCAAAAGAGAAAAACCTAGGTGCCATCCTTGATTTCTTTCTTTTATTCCCTACATTCAATTGCTCAGCACATCCTGCTGAGTCCAAACTCCAAAATATATCTTGAACCCATTCACTCCTCTCCATCCTTATTGCCACCATTCTAGTCCAAGCCATCATTAAAAAATTTTTTGTAAAAAAATGTTTTGTTTTTGGCTGCGCTGCTTGTGGGATCTTAGTTCCCCGACCAGGGATTGAACCTGGGCCCATGGCAATGAAAGCACTGAGTCCTAACCACTGGACTGCCAGGGAATTCCCCAGAAGCCATCATTTCTTACTTGGACTTTGTAATAGCCTCTTAACTGGTCTTCCCACTCATTCTTCCCATCTATTATCCACATAGCAGAGGGATATTTTAAAAATGAAAATCAGATTATACAGCTTCTCTGCATAAAAACCTTCAATGACTCCCCACTGCATTTAGAATAAAATCTAACTTTTTACTAAGGGCCAAGTGGCCACATATGATTTGGCCCTCTCTCCAACCTCATCTCACCCATTCTCACTCACCACACTCTGGCTACGCTCACTTCTTTGCTGTTTACCAAGACTTTCCCATTACCAGTACCACTTTTGCATCTTCTGTACTCCCTGCCAAGAATGTTCTTCTCCCTAGTTCTTTATGTGGTTGGTTCATTCTTATTTTTCAGATCTCATTTCAAATATCACCTGTCATAGTGGCTTTCCCTGGCTCCCTGATTTAAAATATTTCCTTTACTCCCCACGTAATTCTCTGATAAAGCACCCTGTTTAGTCCCCTCATAACATTACAATCTATACTTACCTAACTTGTTGATTAGTTTTTTATTGACTGCCACCTTCACTAGAACGTGGGCAAGGACCTTAGCTGGCTTGTGTGCCACTGTGCCCAGAGTGCAAGCGGTCATTGAACGAATGCACGAAGCCAGTCTTCTCAGCTTATTCCAGATACCTTTTGCTTCCTTCCACCTCTGAGACACCACGTATACCCTGCCTTCAACCTTCAACCTACTCTCCCTCCAACCTATTCTTCACCAACTATTATCCTCTCACGTCCCTCAAAACTTAGTTCAAGACTCATTCCCTCCCAAACTGCCTGCTCTCACCTGTGATTATCCCTTTAATCATTGATTCACTAAGTATATATGGAGCCCCTCGGTAATCTTGTAAACAGTTGCTGCTGCATTATCATGCCCTTGCTTGTATTTGCTTTGTAATTATAGTCACTTCATATGCATAGGTATGTCTGTTCCTTAAGGCTGTAAGTTACTCCTGGGTCAATATTGCATCACACAGGCTTCCCTGGTGGCGCAGTGGTTAAGAATCCGCCTGCCAATGCAGGGGACACGGGTTCGAGCCCTGGTCCGGGAAGACCCCACATGCCGCGGAGCAACTAAGCCCGTGTGCTACAACTACTGAGCCTGCGCTCTAGAGCCTGCGAGCCACAACTACTGAAGCCCGCGTGCCTAGAGCCCGAGCTCCGCAACAAGAGAAGCCACTGCAATGAGAAGCCCGCGCACCACAAAGAAGAGTAGCCCCCACTCGCCGCAACTAGAAAGAGCCTGCGTGCAGCAAGCAAGACCCAACGCAGCCAAAAATAAATAAATAAAATAAATATATAAAAAAAATAAAAAATATATATATTGCATCACACATCTTTACAATCCTCCTAAAGTACTTAGCCCAGTTTGGTGGTGCCCACTGCCAGCCATAAGGCGGAAAAGCAGAACACTTCCTTCATACCTCTGAGAAAATGCAAAGAGCTGGAAGTTCATTTCAGGAACAGAACTAGAGTTTTAAAATAATTTTTTGCAGCTTTCAGAATTTTTTAAGAAGTTGTTCACCTCAAGGAAAATCAAGAGTAACTAACATGAACGATTCACTCTGGGTTAAGAATTTGCTACCCTCTAAACTCTAACAGATTGGGTTACAGATGAGATTTTCATGTGTGAATTAACTGCTCTTCCCCATAAAACACAGTCTGCCCAGCGGTTGGAAAAATGAGTTATTTTGATATATTTCAATAGGACAGGTTTCTGAGAGTTTAAAGATTTTGGCCAGTATATATAGATAGCCATAGTTTTACAACTCAGATTAGTAATAAATGACCAACATCATTTTTCTTTGCAAAATAAATTTAATAGGGAAAAATACTTTCAACATACTGCAAGTCTCTCTCTGTGTATAAATTAACAACTTAATATTAGTTTTTTAATGAATAGATAGGCACTATTCAAAAGGTACAGTTACATAAACTTGACATAGAATCCCCAAGGTGGAATAAACCCGAAATTTGATTTTAAAAAATCTAGACCGGGGCGCGAACCCGGTTCCCCTGCATCGGCAGGCGGACGCGCAACCACTGCGCCACCAGGGAGGCCCTGAAGTGTTTTTTGTTTAGTTACATTTTGTGTGTGTGTATGTGTATACGTCCAATGTTCTATTTGATCCTTTCTAGGCAACTGGGACATGTTGTGAGAATAAGTTGACTAAATAATTTATTTTCAGAGTAGGCTTGTAAAGCAAGTTAAAAAGGCAGAGAATTTAGGCCACTTGAACTATACATGACTTCAACTGAAAGGTCTTCTGGGGCATGATGAAGCAGTCATGGTATAAACTACCTTCCAGAAACACAAGATTCTAAGCCTAGGATGCTTCAAATTAAATAAAGAAGGATGGTTCTACTATGACAGTGGTAACTTTTGTTTTGTTTTTTTGTTTGTAATTTATTTTTTTTCTCAGTTCCCCGTTTTTACTTTTTATTTTTTCACACACACACTGTATTTTATTTTTACAAGAGATAAACTGACACCAAGCATTGTAAATGGATGACCACAACAAAAGCAACAATGATTGCAATTACCAAACACGAAACACACTCATACGATGTCATGATATTGACATTCAGTCCGGTAATCCTCCACTATAACAGCTCCTTCACTTTGCAGTGAAAATTGATTTGTATATTTTTTGCCTCTGAGTCCTTGTGGGATTTTTTTTTTATTCAAACAGAAAGTCACAAAAATTATAATCATCCTCATCAGTTCACTCAGTCCTATGTAATTAATTTTTTTAAATCTTGATCTTGTTAGCACGTTTATGAATTCATCAGTTTTCCATTAGAGTTCTGAAAATGCTTATTCATTCAGTTCAGCAGTA
>NC_041234.1:92843556-92844859 GCF_002837175.3 Physeter macrocephalus | reverse complement strand
ATCTTTTGTTAGCACTTTTATGAATTCATCAGTTTTCCATTAGAGTTCTGAAAATGCTTATTCATTCAGTTCAGCAGTATAGTCAGTTACCAGAAACCTGTACTTGTCAGAGTCTTTTCCATGAATTCCTTGAAGATGAAACCCTTTTATAGGAACATTTTTGCAAAAGCATCAGAGTACACCCAGAACTGTCTGTAAATGACAAAAGACTTAAAAATGACCACGGTTAAAGGTTTGATGAAAGTTCATAATAATGCAATTGACAAGGAAATTTAGTTATTTCTGAGATATACATTTTAAAATAATAACTAGAATTATGACTTACAACATTATACCAGAACATATAAGATTTTTAAGAATTTCATGTAATGTCTGAAACATTTATATGAACATATCTCCACACAAATAACCCAAAGAAAGTTTAGTATTAGTTGTTTTCTTGGTTTGTTTGTTTTTTTCTACTACAGGTTCTTATCAGTCATCAATTTTATACACATCGGTGTGTACATGTCAATCCCAATCGCCCAATTCACCATCCCACCAACCCCACCCCACCGCAGTTTTCCCCCCTTGGCGTCCATACGTTTGTTCTCTACATCTGTGTCTCAACTTCTGCCCTGCAAACCGGTTCATCTGTACCATTTTTCTAGGTTCCACATACATGCGTTAATATACGATATTTGTTTTTCTCTTTCTGACTTACTTCACTCTGTATGACAGTCTCTAGATCCATCCACGTCTCAACAACTTCTTTATCCATTCGTCTGTCGATGGGCATTTAGGTTGCTTCCACGACCTGGCTATTGTAAATAGTGCTGCAATGAACATTGGGGTGCATGTGCCTTTTTGAATTATGTTTTTCTCTGGGTATAAGCCCAGTAGTGGGATTGCTGGATAATACGTAATTCTATTTTTAGTTTTTTAAGGAACCTCCATACTGTTCTCCATAGTGGCTGTATCAATTTACATTCCCACCAACAGGGCAAGAGGGTACCCTTTTCTCCACACCCTCTCCAGCATTTGTTGTTTGTAGATTTTCTGATGATATCCATTCTAACTGGTGTGAGGTGATACCTCACTGTAGTTTTGATTTGCATTTCTCTAATAATTAGTGATGTTGGGCAGCTTTTCATGTGCTTCTTGGCCATCTGTATATCTTCTTTGGAGAAATGTCTATTTAGGTCTTCTGCCCATTTTTGGATTGGGTTGTTTGTTTCTTTAATATTGAGCTGCATGAGCTGTTTATATATTTTGGAGATTAATCCTTTGTCCGTTGATTCGTTTGCAAATATTTTCTCCCATT
>NC_041234.1:92841022-92842900 GCF_002837175.3 Physeter macrocephalus | reverse complement strand
CAATCCAAGAACGTGGTATATCTCTCCATCTGTTGGTATCATCTTTAATTTCTTTCAGTGTCTTATAGTTTTCTGCACAGAGGTCTTTTGTCTCCTTAGGTAGGTTTATTCCTAGGTATTTTATTCTTTTTGTTGCTATGGTAAATGGAAGTGTTTCCTTAATTTCTTGTTCAGATTTTTCATCATTAGTGTATAGGAATGGAAGAGATTTCTGTGCATTAATTTTGTATCCTGCAACTTTACCAAATTTATTGATTAGCTCTAGTAGTTTTCTGGTGGCATTTTTAGGATTCTCTATGTATAGTATCATGTCATTGGCAAACAGTGACAGTTTTACTGCTTCTTTTCCAATTTGTATTCCTTTTATTTCTTTTTCTTCTCTGAGTGCCATGGCTAGGACTTCCAAAACTATGTTGAATAATAGTGGTGAGAGTGGACATCCTTGTCTCGTTCCTGATCTTTGAGGAAATGCTTTCAGTTTTTCACCATTGAGAATGATGTTTGCTGTGGGTTTGTCGTATATGGCCTTTATTATGTTGGGGTAGGTTCCCTCCATGCCCACCTTCTGTGGAGTTTTTATCATAAATGGGTGTTGAACTTTGTCAAAAGCTTTTTCTGCATCTATTGAGATATCATATGGTTTTTATTCTTCAATTTGTTAATATGGTCTATCACATTGATTGATTTGCGTATACTGAAGAATCCCTGCATCCCTGAGATAAATCCCACTTGATCATGGTGTATGATCCTTTTAATGTGTTGTTGGATTCTGTTTGCTAGTATTTTGTTGAGGATTTTTGCATCTATATCCATCAGTGATATTGGTCTGTAATTCTCTTTTTTTGAAGTATCTTTGTCTTGTTTTAGTATCAGGGTGATGGTGGCCTCATAGAATGAGTTTGGGAGTGCTCCTTCCTCTGCAATTTTTTGCAAGAGTTTGAGAAGGATGGGTGTTAGCTCTTCTCTAAATGTTTGACAGAATTCACCTGTGAAGCCATCTGGTCCTGGACTTTTGTTTGTTGGAAGATTTTTAATCACAGTTTCAATTTCATTACTTGTGATTGGTGTGTTCATATTTTCTATTTCTTCCTGGTTCAGTCTTGGAAGGTTATATAGCTTTCTAAGAATTTGTCCATTTCTTCCAGGTTGTCAATTTTATTGGCATTGAGTTCCTTGTAGTAGTCTTTTAGGAAGTTTTGTTTTTCCCCACTATTATTGTGTTACTGTCAATTTCCTCTTTTATAGCTGTTAGCAGTTGCCTTATATATTGTGGTGCTCCTATGTTAGGTGCATATACGTTTATAATTGTTATATCTTCTTCTTGGATTGATCTCTTGATCATTATGTAGTGTCCTTCCTTGTCTGTTGTAATATTATTTATTCTAAAATCTATTTTATGTGATATGAGTATAGCTACTCCAGCTTTCTTTTGATTTCCATTTGCATGGAATACATTTTTCCATCCCCTCACTTTCAGTCTGTATGTGTCCCTAGGTCTGAAGTGGGTCTCTTGTAGACAGCATATAGACGGGTCTTGTTTTTGTATCCATTCAGCAAGCCTGTGTCTTTTGGTTGGAGCATTTAATCCATTCACGTTTAAGGTAATTATCGATATGTATGTTCCTATGACCATTTTCTTAATTGTTTTGGGTTTGTTTTTGTAGGTCCTTTTCTTCTCTTGTGTTTCCCACTTAGAGAAGTTCCTTTAGCATTTGTTGTAGAGCTGGTTTGGTGGTGCTGAATTCTCTTAGCTTTTGCTTGCCTGTAAAGCTTTTGATTTCTCTGTCGAAACTGAATGAAATCCTTGCTGGTAGAGTAATCTTGGTTGTAGGTTCTTCCCTTGCATCACTTTAAATATATTGTGCCACTCCCTTCTGG
>NC_041234.1:92839544-92840184 GCF_002837175.3 Physeter macrocephalus | reverse complement strand
CTTTGTTAAACATTTCTTGCATCTTCTTGATCTTTGCCTCCATTCTTTTTCCGAGGTCCTGGATCATCTTCACTATCATAATTGTGAATTCTTTTTCTGGAAGGTTTCATATCTACACTTCATTTAGTTGTTTTTCTGGGGTTTTCTCTTGTTCCTCATCTGGTACATAGCTCTCTGCCTTTTCATCTTGTCTATCTTTCTGTGAACGTGGTTTTTGTTCCCAGGCTCCAGGAGTGTAGTTCTTCTTGCTTCTGCTGTCTGCCCTCCGGTGGATGAGGCTATCTAAGAGGCTTGTGCAAGTTTCCTGATGGGAGGGACTGGTGATGGGTAGAGCTGGCTGTTGCTTTGGTGGGCAGAGCTCAGTAAAACTTAATCCACTTGTGTGCTGATGGGTGGGGCTGGGTTCTCTCCCTGTTGGTTGTTTGGCTTGAGGCGTCCCAACACTGGAGCCTACCTGGGCTCTTTGGTGGGGCTTATGGCAGACTCTGGGGAAGGCTCACACCAAGGAGTACTTCCCAGAACTTCTGCTGCCAGCGTCCTTGTCCTCACGGTGACACACAGCCACCCCCTGCCTCTGCAGGAGACCCTCCAACACTAGCAGGTAGGTCTGGTTCAGTCTCCCCTGTAGTCACTGCTCCTG
>NC_041234.1:92813655-92839286 GCF_002837175.3 Physeter macrocephalus | reverse complement strand
AGTCACCCACCCACCAGTTATGGGATTTGATTTTACTGTGATTGTGCCCCTCCTACCGTCTCATTGTGGCTTCTCCTTTTTCTTTGGATGTGGGGTATCTTTTTTGGTGAGTTCCAGTGTCTTCCTGTCGATGATTGTCCAGCAGCTTGTTGTGATTCTGGTGTTCTTGCAAGAGGGAGTGAAAGCACGTCATTCTACTCCACCATCTTGTTTTCCTCCTCAACAGTCGTAACTTTTAAATGTTTTCATGTAGTTTCTGATAAGGCATAATTTACACCATGGTGTGTGCACTCAGAAGTCAGCAAAGATTATGAGTTCCAGGACTGTATCAGGAAGCCTGGAGTGAATCTGGGTGAAACTAGGCTGCTGTGGGCTGGTGTAAGCTGTGAGCCTGTGGCAGAGCTCCCGGCGTGTTATCTGCCCAGCCACTTCAACTACATGTTGCTCTGAGGAGTCATGGCAATGCCCTTTCTTTGGTGTTGTGTAAATTGCCTACTTACATTCAGAGTGTAAATTGCACATTTCACTACTGCTAGGTTCTGTTGTAAAACCTGGTGGGCTGCCATCCTGCGACGGTCATGTTGGGAAACCCTTGGTGGCGTAGGTGTTTACAGGGCCATCAGTTTGGAGCTCAGGTATGGCTGAATCTTCTCATTTCCAAGAGCAGCAGACAGCAGCACCCTCTTGTCACTCCACGTGTGCACAATTCTGAGGCTACATTTCTCTCTGATTGCAACACACCTTCAGTCAGTGCACTTCTAGCTCCATCCAGTTTTAAAGAGTTGGTTTTTTAGACTTTAGTTGTCCAGTTTTGAAAAACTTCTTTAATTCCCGTAATTCCTGAGGCTTCAAACTCTGATCCACCCCTGGGGTCAATTTATAGCTCAGAGGAGACACGATGTAACCATTTTGGTAAAGACAGATTCTCTTGCAGAACTCAAAGGTGCCAAACATAACTCCAAAATATGGAACTATCTGTTTAAAAAGAAAATGAAAATCATGTTAAAATCTGAAAAGAAAACATCAATGCCCTGCAATCGACTTGGATCAGGGTAAACTAAGATAAAGGCTATTGACAATACAACATGGTCATTCTTTTTTGGAATCAGGGAAGATGGCAAAATGCAAGCTGGCCCAGTGAGGGCTGGGGAGAGGAATGGCAGAACCATTGAAGGGCACGCCCTGGGGAAGCCTGGGTCTGGGTTGATATGCATGTTGACACTGCCTGTCAACATATGCTTGTCCCTTTTTTTGGCTGCGTCTCACGGCTTGCAGGATCTTAGCTCCCTAACCAAGGATCAAACTTGGACCCAGCAGTGAAAGCACCGAGTCCTAACCACTGGACAGCTGGGGAAGTCCCAACATGGGCTTGTCTTGATTGGAATCAGGAATCACTTTGCATCAAGGTTAGTCCAAGGTTAGTCCACAGTTCTTAACTTTTTTTTTTGTCATGGAGTTCTTTGGAAAAATGATGAAAGTTATGGATTCTCTCCGCAGAGGGATGCACAGATGCCCATATAGACACATTTTTGCATACAATTTAGGATAGGGGGTTAAGTTCCCTTTGGAGTCCATGAACCTACATGTTGGGAACCTTTACACTAAATGCTTAACTCCTCTGGGATGGGGTGTCAGATGCCCCAACACTGCACAGGGTCCCCACTCTTCAGGGCTGACAACCAGCCTGCATTGTGCTCGAGGAGATGTTTCCACGCAAACTGTAGGGGGAGCAGAAAAGGCACAGAACAGGGTAGAAGTGAAAGAGGCAGACAAGCAGTAGACTCACCACTCCTCTCACCTTCAGTAAGTTGGCTGCCAATCCATTCCAAAGCCCCAGGACCCCTTGGGCTTTCACTATCTGCCGGAAGCAGTCCACTGCTCCTGAGAAATGGACATCTACTCCTCCACAGTGGGGAAGGTAGGAACTCTGAGCCTGGCAGGAAACAGAAGATGGGATGAGGTGATTTAGTCACTGGGAAATAACGGTTCTAGTCAAGTAGCCAAGGTCTCAAGTCTGGGCTCTGGATGCAACGTCCTGGCCAAGATGATGACAAAGAACGGCTGTCACGGGGCTCTACCTGTTCCGTGGGCTTAGAACGAATACTAACATGCAGTAAAGCCATGACACCCCGTTCACATATTTGTGGCTATTTTTTTCTTGGAAGGAAGCAGCCATTTGGGATGGACTCAACTTCACACTTAACATTGCCTCCCAAACTATGCCCGTTGGATGTGGTAGAGACCTCTCAGGCCCTTCATCTTTTTTAAGTGCCTTCTGTTTCCTTGTCTTAACCGATTCCTCCTCTGTGAAGTTCTCAAGTGGGGGCTGCTCATCTCCCCACATCACAGATGTCCCAGGCTGGGGAGCAGAGGGCAGGGCATTCTTCCAGCTCCCTCTTTCTGTTCCCAGACCCTGACTCTGCTGCTCTCATGCCAAAAGCTCTCAGCTGGGGCTCGTGCCACTGAACCACACTCCTGGTCCCTGCTCTCAGCTACTGGCCTCCTGGCCACTCTTCCACATTCACTGAGGCCTGTGACACCTGGTATCTCCCCATCTTCCACACTCACCACTGTCGTAGGGAACTTTGGCATCTGTAGTCACAAGCCATCTCATACCTAGTTTCTGGACCTCGGCTTCAGTGATCCTCACCTCTACACCACTTTGGCTACCCCATGGATTTCATCATCACCCCCAGTACCATCCTGACTGACCACCAAAATGCCCCATCTTTGAAAGTAACTTTTCTGTCCTTTAGGAAAACAATTTTATGATCAGATGAAATAACTTTTCCGTATACCATCTATATGCAAATGGGCTCTATTTGTTCACTGTGAGGGGGACAGCCCCTCATAGCTGGCTTTCAGAAATGGTGACAAGTTTACCTCAAGCTACGCGCCTACTTTGGTTCGTTTCTGAAATGTCTAGCTGAGGCTAGTATAGCATTTTATTGCAATGGAATCAAGCTCTTCCATGAGGGAGAGGCAGTAGAGTATAAGAGCTGGAAAAGCATAAACTCTGGAGTCGGACAGGCTGGGTTCTAGCCCATGACTGCCCCACTTACTTACTGGCCATGTGACCCTGGGCAACTCACCTAACCTTTTTGAGACTCAGTTTCGTTATTTGGAAAATAAGAATAGTATCTGCTGTGAGAATGAATGAGATGTGCATGCAAAGCACTCAGCGGTGTCAGGCACATGGAAAGGATCAATAAATATGAGCTAGTCCTGCTATTACTATTATGTAGAAATTATTCTAAATATCAATCAAATCCCTTACCTGACCTATTAGTCCTCTGTCTCCACTTCTGAAATCTTACACTTTAGAACTGCTCAGACCAGTGTCCTCGTCCATCCAGCTCCCCGGCTCCCTGATGCCTCTTAACTGTCATCGTTCAGATCACTAACCCCTCTAGTCACACGCCCTCTCCCTTGTCTCCCAGGCCACCACTTCCCTGCTGGCTTCACGGTCCTCCTTTTTTGTCTTCCCAGCACTTCTTTTTGTTCCTAGTCTCAAAATCCTTTGTCTTTCAGCTGATCTCCATGCCCCCCTCCCCACCAACCCCTTCTCTGCTCCAAGTCACTGAACATGAAACCACAAAGAGGCAGGTCGGTGCCACCAAAGCTTTGAGGTCTCTAACCTCTGCTGGATCCTCAGACTGCAGAGCGAGCCCTGGAAGCATCCTTTCCCATTTCTCACAGTGGCTCTTCCCAACCTTACCACATCCCTCAACGCCCCACATGCCACACCGTGTCCTCCGCCCTAGACAGGCGACCCTGCCTCCCAGTTCGTAGGGAAAATAGATCATCTTTTCTTCCCACTGGTGCCCTGGATCTCACACCTTTCAATTCCTCTTGGGCACCTTTCCCAAGAGACCTGATGTCCCCCCTAGCAGAGGAATAAACTCAAGTCCCTCCCAAATTAAAAATGACTCCTTCCTCCAATGTTTGTCCTATAGACACTGCCCAGTCTCATCCCCAAAGTAACATACAGTAAAGTTACCTTGTTTCGGTGTAGAGTTAGTTATATGAGTTTTAACACATGTATAGATCTGTGTGACCAACCTCACAATCAGGATACAGAACTGCACCATCAGCCCCCAGAATTCTTCTGTGCTGCCCCTTTATAATCAAGGTCACCCCCAGCCCCGGGCAGCCACTGATCTGTACTGTCCCTATAGTTTTGTCCTCTGGGAATGTCATATAAATGGAAACATACAGCATGTAACTTTTTTGAGACGGGCTTCTTTCACTCAGCACGATGCCTTTGAGAGTCATCATGTTGTGCTCATCACTAGTTTCTTCTTTATTGCTGAGTCGTATTGCATTGTGTGGATGTTTGGTTATCCATTCACCTGCTGAGGCACAACCCTTCCCACCTCCCCACTCACTGCTCTACCCACTCACTGTGGCATCTGTCTCCATGACTTCACTGAAGTCATTCTGACCAGGCCTATATCTTTTCCCTGCCTTTTAATAGTTGGTGTAATTATTTACTTTCTTTACTGGTCTGCTCCTACCCCCAACTAGAAGTTCAGCTCTGTAGGAAATGGGATTTCTGTCCTCCATCAGGGCGAAGGGTGAACTTTGCGGTTTGGCCTTCCCTTTGAGGCACAGTAACAACCAAGCACAGACTAGAGTATGAGAAACAGGATATGAAATGAACAAGCTGAGCCTCCAGCCTGGAGTTACAGGAACCAAAATGGTCAGGGGGCTTTGGCGAATGTCTTATTTTAAAGCATTTACCTTAGCACTGTTCCGACTCGGCCTCCTTTCCTTCTTACCCCATCGAGAAAGAACTGCTGTCAAACAGATATTAAGCCTCCTTTCCCTTAGAAAGAATCAGCCTAATCACAAGACTTGAAGCTCCTCCTGCTACTGTAAGACTGAAATATTGAAAAAAGGAGATTGTGTTCATGTAGGAAATTAACTGTCTTATTCTGCTATGAGATAATATTATCGATTTATTTTCTGCCGGTTTCCAGTAAAACTGCAAAAAGCCCCCAGTCATGAGTCAAGGTAATAATTTTGCAACCTGAGACCCCCTACCACAACTAAAACAGAAGACGCTAACCAAGTGTCTAACTCATGTATAACTCATATACATGAGTTATATGACAGGTCAGTTATAATCAACTTGTGAGGAATCGGGGGCCATCTGTAGTCAATCTTAGGACCCTAACAATCTTCTAAATGTCTTTCCTTCACTCCACCTTCACCGCCAAGCCACCATCAGTGCTCACATGGACCACCGCAGCAGCTTCCTTAGTAGTCTCCTTGGGACATAAAAAGTTTGAAACTCCTTGCCCTCCCTCTCTATAGAGCGGCTAGAGTGATTTAAAAAAATCAACTCATTTTATTCACCTGCTTAAAATATTTTAATGGCTTTATTAAAGCCACTTAGGATAAAATATAAAGTTCTTACTGTTGCCTGTAAGCTGCAGTGGTAATATAGTGGTAAATATTTAACAACTGGTTCTGTGGGCGGGGGAAGCCCTGAGTTGTAGCATTTGCTGACCTCAATGGTGTAAATACTCCCACCGTGGCAGACTGCAGGCTACCAACTGTGAGGTCAACCAGCTCCCAAATTTGCTGCAATTTAATAATCAGCTCTCCTGAGCCAGTAGGAGATGGCTGTAGCACACGACTCAAAGGCTCAGGCCCTGAGTGACCTGTCACCGTACATATTTTCAGTTTCATTTTGTGTCACTCTCTTGTTCACACACTACACTTCGACTGCACTGGCCTTCTTCCTGCTCTCCTCTGCCCCCCTCTCTCCTCTGAGCCACAGGATTGTGTAACCAACTATCTAGGTGACATCTCCACTCGAAAGTCTAACAAACACCTCCAACTTTATATGTCCTACTCAGAACTCCACCCCAACCCTGACTGTCTCTAGTTGTCCTCATGTCAGGAAATGGCACCGCCATTGACCTATTAGATCAGGCCCCAAACTGGAGTCACCCTTAAGTTCTCTTCATCTCTCACCTTCTGCTATCTCATCTCTCACCAGCTAGTTCCAAATGTATCCCAAATCTGTCCACTTTTCTTTCTTCCCACTATCATCGCCCTTGGCCAAGCCACAACCTCTGCTAGCTCGTCTACCTGCCCTTATTCCCCACAGAGCGGCCAGGGTGATCTGATCTGGTTACTCCTTGACGTCAACTCTTCAGGGTGCCCCTGCTGCCCTCAGAATGAAGTCCAGACTCTTTCATCTGGCTTACCAGGCCCTCCGTGACCTGGTCTCTGCCTGCTTCTCAGTCTGATCTCCTGCTCCTTCCTGTATTACATTCTATGCTTCAGACACTTTTCAGTTCCACTGCCAGTACCTCTCATCTCTCTTGAGTGAGGACCAGACTTTGCTTACTTATCCCTTCGTGTCCAGTCTCTGCCCTCTCCAATCCATCCTGCACACAGCAGCCAAGTAGCACTCAAAACTCATCAGATGCTGTCATTGCTTTGCTTCGAAACCTTCACCAACTCCCAATTTTCCAAAGAAAGACTTCCAGAAGGAGTGTTTTCCAAAGAAAACTTAACAGAATTCGAAACTCTCTACAGTTTGGCCCCCACCTGTCTTCCCAGTATCATTTCCCACTATCACCCCGTGATGGTTAGTTTCATGTGTCAACTTGGCTAGGCCGCCATCAGTACCCAGCTATTTGGTTAAATACCAGTCTGGATGTTACTGTGAAGGTATTTTGTAGATGAGATTAACATTTAAATCACTAGACTTTGTTAATTTGACAAATTAGGAGTCTGGGATTAACATATACCTACTACTGTATATAAAATAGATAACCAACAAGGAGCTACTGTATAGCACAAGGAACTATACTCAATATTTTGTAATAACCTATGAGGAAAAAGAATCTGAAAAAGAAGATATATAAAACAGAATCACTTTGCTGTACACCTGAAACTAACACAACATTGTAAATCAGCTATATTTCAATTAAAAAAAAAGAATCACTAGACTTTGAGTAAAGCAAATTACCCTTCATAATGTGGGTGGGCCTCATCCAGTTAGTTGAAGGCCTTAAGAGGCAAAAAGACTGAGGTGCCCTGAGAAAGAGGGAATTCTTCCTGCAGTCTGCCTTTGGACTTGAACTGCAACATCTCCAGTCTGCTGGCCTACCATGCGGATTTCAGACGTGAGCCGAGTAACTAAAATCCATCTCTCTCTCTCTCTCTACATACATACATCCTATGGGTTCTGTTTCTCTGGAGAACCTTGACTAATACCTACCCCCACCCCAGGAACCCTACAACAAGTCACACCCATTACCTCCTGAACGTTACGTATACTTTTTCTGATGGGCAAAATCCTCCTCACCCAGGTCCAGGTCACATGCCACTTCATCTTGAAACTTCTTGCTGCTGCAATTGGAACTGCTTGTTTCCTTGCTCCCTCTCCCTTTGTCTCCCTCCCACCTGTTCTTGAAATTTACCTCTCTCTGTGTTTTTTGTTTGTTTGTTTGCTTTTTGGCTGCGCCATGCGGCATGCAGGATCTCAGTTCCCCGTCCAGGGATCAAACCCATGCCCCCTGCAGTGGAAGAGCAGAGTCCTAACCACTGGACGGCCAGGGAAGTCCCTGTTTTTTTTATTTTTTTTAATTTTTAAAGATTTTTTTTAATTCTTTTTTTTTTTTTGTGGTACGCGGGTCTCTCACCGCTGTGGCCTCTCCCGTTGCGGAGCACAGGCTCCGGACGCGAAGGCTCAGCGGCCATGGCTCACGGGCCCAGCCGCTCCGCGGCACGTGGGATCTTCCCAGATCGGGGCACGAACCCGTGTCCCCTGCATCGGCAGGCGGATTCTCAACCACTGCGCCACCAGGGAAGCCCTCTGTTTTTTTTAAAAAAACACTTTTTATTGTGGAAAATATCAAACATATACAAAAGTGGAGAGGCTAGTAAAATGAATGGAAAGTTCCACCACCCAGCTTCAACAATTAGCAGTGTATTGACAATCTTTTTTCATCTCTATCCCTTGCAAGACATCATTTTAATTTATCTGTTTAATTTAAATTTAGTTATGTTTCTCGAAAATACAATGGCTTCTTCTCTAAAATATAAAATAAAGTATATTACATATATAGAAATATATAATACCATTACCACACCGATGATATTTCCTTAATATCATCATGTATCTAACCAGTGTTCACATTTCCTTGATTGCCTTATAATTAGTTTATAGCTCCTTTGTTTGAATCGAGGTTCTTTTCCTGTTTTGTGCTCCCTTAGTTATTGGTTAGACCTCTGCTGTGGTCCAGGCTACCTGGTATGAGTTATCTGGATGCAATCTCTGGGCTGGCAGCCAGCAAGCTCATGGGAGCAGGCACTAGGCCTTCTTCACCGTCCTAGCTCTTTGGGGTCTAATACCCTTCATTGCACATACTGGGCACTCATTAAATGTCAAACAAAATTCCCCTTAATATCAGTGTCACTGGTAGTTTTTCCCAAATACAACTGTTTACCCGTGACCAGGCTCAAGTAAGCCACATGGATGGCCATGAAGTAAAATAATGGCCAATATTTACAGAGTGTTAGGTGCCAGGCATTACACTGGGCATTTGACATGTACCAGCTCGTTTAATCCTCACAGAAGCCCCATGCAATAGGTAGTATTATCTTATTAGCCCAATTTTATAGATGGCAAAATGGAGCCCGAGAAAGGATAAATCTCCCACATCACAGACTGTATGAAAAAAAGCATCAACCTGAATTTGGGTCTGTTCGACTCAGATTCAAGCTCTACCCCACTAAGCTACACTGTTTCCTGATGCCCAGGACTGAGATGACTACCTCAGCCCTCGACAGGCTTGTTTCCACACATCGTCCTTGAATGTGGGTGCCACAGCATGCACACCAGATGAATTCTTTATGCTAAGACTGGAGCTCATGGTGTGGTATGAATAAATGCCTCTACAAGTGTCATACTAAACAGATACCCAGATCACAAAGGCAAACCATATTGCTGGTTGCCCCTTGGACTGAATGTTTGTGCGCCCCCAAAGTTCATATGTTGAAGCCCTAACCCCCACTGTGATGGTATTTGGAGGTGAGGACCTCTGGGAGGTGATTAGGTCATGAGGGTGGAGCTGTCATGAATGGGATTTGTGCCCTTATAAGGAGACACACAAGAGAGATAATGTCTCTCACTCCACCAAGGGGGAAACACAGCAAAAAAGTGGCCATTTGCAAACTGGAAGTGGGTTCTCACCAGACACCAAATCTGCTGGCACCTTGATCTTGGACTTCCCAGCCTCCAGAACTGTGAGAAATAAGTGCTTGTTGTTTAAGCCACCAAGTCTATGGATTTCTGTTACAGCAGCTCCAACTAAAATACCCCCAAAGAAAGAAGGAATGGTAAGGCTAAACAGCAGTGCTTTTCAACCTTTAGCTGCATGTTAGATGAAACAGGGAAGCTTTTCAAAACCATCAGTGATTGGGATCCACCCCCAGAGACTGAGATTTAACTGACCTAGGGTGAGGTCTGGACATCAGCATTTTTGGTAAGCTCCTCACAGGAGTCTGATATGCAGACAGGTTGAGGATCACTGGTGTAGGCCCTCCATAGCACAAGGCAGCTCAGGCTGAGACCTGAGCCCATCAATCTGCTGCTGACAGTGAGAACGCCTGGGGAAAGCACATGGGTCCTGAGGCCAGACGGCTTAGATGGAGACCTCACTTTGCCACTCACTAGCTCTGGGACATTGAGCAAATGCCTTGACCTTCCTGAACCTCAATTTCCTCATCTGTAAAATGGGACAATCATAATAACACCTACCTTATAGGATTGTTGTCAAGATTAAATGAAACATATGTAAGGTGCTTAGAACAGCATTTGACATATAGTAACCACCATTATCATTATTATTTAGTATTTAAACTTGGAGAAGGGGGAATTCCCTGGTGGTCCTGTGGTTAGGACTCTGCGCTTTCACTGCCGAGAGTGCAGGTGTGATCCCTGGTCAGGGAACTAAGATCCCGTAAGCTGCTCAGCATGCCCCCCCCCCAAAAATATCCCCAAACCCCCCAAAAAATCAAAAACCAAAACTTGGAGAAAAGTATGCTGAAGACTAAACCAACCCAGTAGACTAGAACGCTAGACCGCCATTTGCCCAAACCGTATCTTCCTAGCAAAGAGACACAAAACATGTCAGGTTACTAGCTACAAGGCTCTGAAGTTAAATCCTCCCTCCACACAAACCCAGGCAACTATCCCATGGCGTCTAGTTCAGATCTGCAGCTGCCAGGATGGGCATGCAGCATTCTGCAGCAGACATCATCTGAGAAAGCCGGGTCCTAGTCCTGGCTCTGCCACTATCTGCATAACCTTGACCAAGTCCTTTAGTTCTTTGAACCTTAGTTTCCTCACACGTCCGGTAAGGAGACTGGAACTAAATGAACTTGAAGGTCCTTTCTTGCTCCTCTAATCCATGCTGTTGGTCCTACTCAGGGCTCCTTCCTGCCCCTAGGACTTCAAACCTGCCGCTTCCTCTGCCTAGCTAAGTCTCTCTTACTAATCAGACTAAACACCACTTCTTCAGAGAAGTCTTTCCAGATCTCCAGCCTAGGTCAGGAGCCTAGTAAACACTTTTGGTCACCCTGTACTTCTCTTTCCTGGCACGTGACACAGTTTGTAATGATTTAGTGTATAATTATTTCTTTCATGTCTCCCCCACCTCACAGACTATAAATACCATGAGGGCAGTGACCATGTCTATCTATCTTGTATGCGGTTTTCGCCCCCAAATCTACCAATATGCCAGGCATCCAGTATGTGCTTAATACATACTGAAGAAAAGGAGGAACGAACTTGCAGTTGATGGAAATGAAAGGTAAACGCTTCAAAGCAATGTGCTTGATTGTTTCTGTGATCAACTCCATAGAGGCCTTCCGAGAGAGGCAACATTTTAGGTTGTTCATTCTTTCCATGAGTTCTGAAATAATTAAACAATATTTATGAAGATGTAAAACTCATACACCCTTGACCAAAGCAATCCTATTTCTAGGAATCTATCCTACAGATATATTTGCCCCTGTGGGAAATGATGTGTTACGAGGATTTTTGTTGCAGCATTGTTAGTAACAGCAGCACATTGGAAATAATCTAAATGTCCATCAATAGGGGGCTAGTTAAAGAAACAGTACATCAGACTATGGAATACTATGTCACCATTTAAAAATATGTGGCAGCTCCATCTGGACTGATAAGGTGCCATCTCCAAGATACATTTTTAGGTGAAAAAAAAAGTGCAGAAGAGTATATGTAGCATGCTGCTGATTATCTAAAAACAAAAAGAACATAAATGTGCACGTTTATGTGTATGTTTGCATAGACCACCTTTGGAACGACCAGGTAAGAAAATGGAAACAACCAGTGTTTTCTCTGCAGTGAACTGGGAGTCCCAGGGACAAAGGTCGGGGAAGGCTTACTTTTCAATGGACACTCTTTGTACCTTTTGGATTTTGTATCCTATGCATATGTTACCTATGCAAAAGGTAGAATATTAATTTTAAAAGACCATTAATTAAGACAATGAGAAGACAAGCCACAGACTAGGAGAAAATATTGGCGAAAGTCATATCTGATAAAGGACCGTTATCCAAAACATACAAAGAAGTCTTAAAACTCAACAATAAGAAAACAAACAACCCAATTACCACTACACACCAATTAGAATGGCCAAAATCCAGAACACTGATAGCAACAAATGCTGGTGAGGATGTGGAGCAACAGGAACTCTCATTCACTGCTGCTGGGAATGCTAAATGCTACAGTTTCTTACAAAACTAAATATATTCTTACCATAGGAGCCAGCAATTGTACTGATTAGATTAGATCTTAGTATTTACCTAAAGTAGGTAAAAAAAACCTTATGTCCTCACAAAAACCTGCACACGGATGTTTAAAGCAGCTTTATTTATCATTGCCAAAGCTTAGAAGCAACAAGATGTCCTTCAGTATGTGAATGGATACATAAACTGTGGTATCAGACAATTAAATATCATGAAGCATGAAAAAGAAATGAGCTACCAAGCCACAAAAAGACACAGAGGAAAGTTAAATGCATATTATTAAGTGAAAGAAGCCAATCTGAAAGTGCTACATACTGTATGATTCCAACTATATGACATTCTGGAAAAGGTAAAATATGAAGACAGTAAAAAGATCAGTGGTTTGGGGGAGAGGATGAATAGGCAGAGCACAAAGGATTTTTAGGGCAGTGAAAACACCCTGTATACTCTCATGATGGATATACATCATTATACATTTGTCCAAACCCATAGAATGTACACCACCAAGAGTGAACCCTAAGGTAAACTACAGACTTTGGGTGATTCTGATGTGTCAGTGTAGCTTCATCCTTGGTAACAAATGCACCCCTCTGGTGGGGGCTGTGGGTAATGGGGGAGGCCGCGCACGTGTGGGGAAGGGGTACGTGGGAAATCTCTGCACCTTCCTCTCAATTTTGCAGTGAACCTAAAACTGCTCCAAAAAACCCCCAAAGTCTTAATTAAAAAAAAAAAAAAAAACATTTAAAAGGAGAGGCCGAAGAAAGAAAACAAAACCAAAAACAACAAAAAAAGAGAGTCTGCTAGCTGGAGCAAACAGGAGCTCAGAACCTTTCACTTGTTATTTGGAAACAACTTTTATCTTCTGTAGCCATATGGGACGCAACCTGAAGACCAAGTGGTCCACTTCCCAAGCCATCTGAGGACATACATGCATGGAAGGCAGTTGTGGTAGGAGGCTTTTGTCCTTTGGCAAATCCCCAATAGTCAAACAAGCCAAAAAAAAAAAGCCAATGGTATTGAAGTAAAAGGACCTTTATGTCCTGTGAGCCACATGGCCCAAGTTTCTCTTGGCAGAGCTAGGTCCCCAAGAGTTATCCTCATACAGCCGAGAAGCACCCTGGCTCTGTGGTGGGGACGTCCACGCAAACGGGTGCAGGCAGCTTCCCCCGGCTTGGCAAGCCTACAAGTCACCCCCCATCCTGGCCGAGGTGCCCGAGGACCTGCTCGGAAAGCCCGCAATGACATGGGGGAAGCGAGTAAATGGACAGCAGGTTAGTATTTTGCTTGGCAAGAGAAGAGAAACAGTTCCCATGTGCCGATTGGGGGCGGGGGCGGGGAAATCAAAAGTGCAGCCGGGCCAGAAAGCAATTGAGATGCATGCAAGCGGAGCAGCAGAGAGGCCTGGGAGCGCATGCTGAGCGGCAGCGGCCCAAGAGCCAACTTTTAGTGTCACCTTTTTAAATTTAATTTTTTATTTTTATTTTTTGCGGTACGCGGGCCTCTCACTGTCTTGGCCTCTCCCGTTGCGGAGCACAGGCTCCGGACGCGCAGGCTCAGCGGCCGTGGCTCACGGGCCCAGCCGCTCCGCGGCACGTGGGATCTTCCCGGACCGGGGCACGAATCCGTGTCCCCTGCATCGGCAGGCGGACTCTCAACCACTGCGCCACCAGGGAAGCCCTAAATTTAATTTTTTATTTTTTTTATTTTTATTTTTTGGCTGCATCCCACGGCTTGGGGGATCTTAGTTCCCCGACCAGGGATTGAACCCAGGCCCTCGGCAGTGAGAGCACGGAGTCCTAACCACTGGACCGCCAGGGAATTCCCTAGTGTCACCTTGATGGGGAGTGAGACTGGGTAGGAAGGGTGCAGGAGATTTGGCAGATGCCGGTTTTCTGCAGGCTGGGAATACAGACATAGGCAGTACCTGCACAGGGTGGCCTCTAGGTAAACGCCTGTTAAATTAACCCAACGAATGAATGATCCACTCCCCTACCATCCCTGATCACCATTATCTATAGAGACGGAAGATCTTTTGAGGTCTTGGGATGCTAGCTCATTTGTGTGTTTATAGCCATCACAGGAAACACATAAACACACCTGGCCCGGCTTTTATGGTTCTAATCAGGCCTTCAATGCCGTGCGTAGATTCTGAAGAGATGCTTCAAGAACAATAAAAATAGTACCTCGGTTTTATTGAGTATTTATATTGAGTGTTTATCTTGTGCCTGGCTCTGTATCTGCATTAACCCAATTCAGTCTTCTCCATGGGGATATGAGCCAGGCATTAGGCTTCTCCCCGTGTTTTACAGATGAGGAAGATGAGGTTCAGAGAGGCGATGTGGCTTACCCAAGTTCACGGAAAGAGTAAGGGACAGGGATGGCATCCAAAGCCCACACTCTGGACCAATGAGCTAATCTGCCCATGAAAGCTTTAAGATGAACACGGCTGTGAAACACAAATGAACAACAGCTCTGTGGAGGAAAGGAGGTAAAAACTGGTGCTGCGTTTCTAAAGCTGGCTTGAGGCCAGCGGAGGGATGGGCAAACCCCAGTGTTCATCTCCTCCTGACAGCAGGAGCCGCAGATGACTGCTCACAGCTGCGGGCCTTTCTTGGCTGACAGCAGGCCTTTTCTGGGACCTTTCTTTCCCTTTCCCCTACCTCTCTCTTCACCCCCACTCTGGAGGCAGGGGGAAGGGGAACGCCTGTCTTAGCTGCTGTTATTGTTTAGCTGGAGCTCAAAGAAGTCTGCTTAGCAGAGGGTGGCCATTTTGATACCCAGACTTTATCTCTTGGAAGGAGTAAGCCAGCTCAGGTCAAGAGAAAGGACGGAGTGATTTCACAATGAGTGGGATTAGGAAGGCTCCCCCCTACTCCCTCCTTTTGCCTGCCCTCTAGGGGACAGTCTCGTTTCCATGATCAACAACTGCCATCCCTAAAGTATTTAGGGCACTCTACACCTTTGGCAAAAACAAAGGGGAGACTTTTCCTTTCCTTACACCTTAACGATGATGCTCAAACGAAGCCACCCGGCCTGAGGGATGTCCAGACATCTACCTGGATCCGAAAAGCATACTTTTTTCTCAGAATGCCAAGACAATGCTACTGACTTAGGCAGAAGAAGTCAGTCCCCAGAGGGGCCAGCCCCCAGAGCAAGATGACGGCAAGGAGTTAAAAATGCAACGAACTCAAAAGGTAGGTTCCCATCCTCTCCCATGACCCTGAGAGCTTAGAACCCAGCAGTGTTTGTACTTCAGGATCATCGGGCAAGTTGGCTGTGCTGGGGAAATAGAACTCTATTCCTACTGACGACAGACACGATGTCAACCAAGGAATGTTGAACTAGGCGGAACATCTGAAACTCGCTTAGCGCTTCCTAGCAGGTGTGATGAGAACGATCTACTTTCCCCTCCTGGGGCTTTGCACCTGCTCTGCTAGGGGCTCGGTGAGCCGGAGGGGCTTTCTTCCCAGCGCGTCCGAGCGGAGTGGCCAGTCTGCGGCAGCCAAAGGTCCATGGCTGCTGAATGTTCTCTGCTTCTCATTCCAACCTGCCGGCTTCAAGCCTTCCATTGTCAGGTTGCCAGTGACCAAAGAAAGCCAGAGCCGCCGACAGCCTGGTTTTCCAAAGGTTTGTTTTTTTTTTTTTCTCCAGCTTGAGTTAACCATTCCCTGGCCAAAGCCACCCTCGTGCCTGTTTCTGAGCTTGTGCACTACTGTTTTTTTCAACCGAGGCCGAGTGCTCCCAAATCTCAAGGTTAGGTTTCCCTCTCCCTCATCCTCTACTCCCACACCCAGGGCAAGGGAACTGGAAAAAACAAAACAAAACAAAAACCGATTACCTAGCATCTAGGACCAAGCCCCTATAGTCCTGGTGGACAAAGCATGGGCCTAAAGGAGAGACCTAGGTTCAATCCCAGCCCCCCGCCCCGCTTGCTAGCTAAGTGACTGTTGGTCAAGTTACACTCTCTGTGCCTCATTTCCTCACCTAGAAACTAGGAATAATAACAATACTTAATAGGGTGGATAAAGAGGATGGAATGGGGTGATAAACTGCCTGGTCTGTATCACATGACCAATAAATGGTAGTTATTATCACATTATTACAATTTCTTATTCCCAGGGAGAACTTTCCTTTCGTTACCTCCTCCAGACATATTTTGTCCCCATCCTTACCCCTGACAAACGCCTCCCCACCAAAGGAGGGCACAGATTTAGAACTGTTCATTCATATCACATTTACTGAAGTCAACAAACTGACGAATACAAGTGCTACGATGCTGATTCATCAGGTACTTCCAGGCACTGTACAAAGCGGTGGGAGGTTGCCACGAAGAGGGGGGTGTACATCAAGACTGTTTTACTCTGTCCTTTTAGCATATTTACTTATCTTGAAATGGTAACAGCTGTTGGAGCTGCGATACACAACTGGAGAGCTAAGGTAGGGGGTGGGAGATAGCGCACTTTCAGAGCGAGGATTGCAGGCAGTTCGAGACAGGGGACAAGCCGAGGTTTCCCTAGGTCAGCAGGCCGGGGAAAGGGCAGGCTGTTCTTACCTTCAGCAGGGGTAGGGACAAGCACACAGACTTGGGGCTCACCCAGCAGCAGCTAAGGTTCAATTCTGTACTCACAAGGCAGTGAGATCTCAGAAGCCGGCCCTGAACTTCATTCATTTTTAAACAAGTATCGAGTGCCTGCTACATGAGGCTACGTGCTGTGGGGACATACAAATGTGTAAGACATACGTCCCAAAGGCGAAGAGCTCAAAGTCTAGAAGGAATAATGGACACAGAAGATTACGATACAAGGAAGCATGTGACATGGGCCTGAGAGCTATAGCGAGAGGGAGCTTTGGGCGTTCAGAATGGGGAGACTTCTTCCTCTTGAGGAGGGGAGGGAAGGCTTCAGGAGGGGGCTCAGACAGGGTGGAGATGTGCTGCAATGGTGGAGAGATGACAGAAGGTGGGGCACGCGGAGAAATGCTGTGGAAAATAAACCAGCTGGACCAGAGCACACATACAGGCTAAGAGCATCATTTAAAAGGGGTTGTTCACCCACAAAGCTTTTGGAACAAAATATGCCCTTGTGGGTGGGGTGGGAGTGACAGTGAAAACAGCATCTGCAGTTATCGGCAGAGCACCCTGTTAGTTAACCTTGATTCTCCTACCCCCGAATCCCCTCCGAGGCCGTGGGGAACACCCCCATTTGTGGTTCTACAGAGGCAAAACACCTGCCTTTATCCATCACGACAGGATAGCTGTTTGAGGGGTAGGAAAAGCCAACTCCTTTATCAAACGAAAGCAACAGATGTGTGCTGTTGTAGGTCAGAAGAGACAGCCACCACGAGGCAGATGTCAGGTGAGATGGAGGTAGATGCTCCAGGCAGAGGGGACAGGAATGTGAAATACACTTATTCTTCAGGGGGATGGGGGAGGGGGGGCTAAGATAATTTTGATTGAATTGGAGGCTGGAACAGAGCAGAGGTCAGAAAAAGGCATGTTCTGTTTAGCCCTGGCAGGATTTAACCATTTTTATTTGCCAACATTGAAAAATTGGGATCTTACATAAAAATCTGGATTTCAGGCTTCCTTGAAAAGTGGGCCCACATTTCTAAATGGCATCTATCCTTTGGAGAAGAGGAACTTGCTGCAGCCTCCCCTGGCCCACTTTGTTCCACGCTGCAATTCATACTTAGATGCTGGTCACATTTTGTGAGCACAGTGCAGTTAGCGCTCCAGAATGCTTCTGAAAGCCAGGATGGCTCAGACTGCCTCAGAATCCTTATTCTCTAGGGGGTGAGTGTTATGTTACCTGGGTTTCCCTACTTTCTCCTTTTCCCGTTACTTCCAAGTTCCTGCCGGCATCTGATTCTGCGACTCCTGATATAGGGCGCCTCTGTGCAACGAGCGCGGCAAAGTTGCTAAGGGCAGCCTGCCAGGCCAAGGGGCTCAGCCTTTATTCTCTCAGAGCAATAAAGGACACAACGCAGGCAGATCTTAAGAAAATTCGTCTGGCAGAAGCCTGGGCTGGAGGGGACTGAAATGAATATTGGCCCTGGTGATAAGTTACATCTCAGGTTACTCAGTGACTGAGTGTGTGAACTTGGGCAGGCTACAGAACCTCTCAGTGCCTTGATTTTCTCCTCTGTGAAATGGGCTTGATAAGCACAGTGCCCACCTGGCAGGTTTGTTGCCAGGATTAAATGAGATAATGAGCATAAAGCCCTTAGCACAGTGCCTGGTACATTAGTACCCAATGCTTATGATCAGTTTTAGAGTTAATCCTGAGACCAATTAGAGGATTACTGCAGTAGCCTAGGTATGAACTGATAAGGTCCGAGATTAGCGCAGGGACAGTGACAAAAAGAAAGACCAACGTGGGAGCGTTAGGAATGAAGACCCAACTGGGTTCAAGGTTGACTGGGGGAGGGGGAAGAGAAAGAGTCAAAGACAACTTCCGGGTCTGCAGCCTGGGTGGCTGGGGCAATGACAGCAGTGAAATGCAGAACCTTGGGAAGACAGTTTGATACATACTTAGAGGTGACCCTGGAGAGGCGACAGCCAAATGGCAGTGTCCGGCAAACAGTGAGAAGTGTGGGACCAGGGCTCGGGAAACGTGGCTCAGGGCTGAGCATGTGGATCCGAGCAGGAGGAACCACGACAGGGGCGGGGCGCCCTGGCGGGAATGGATGAAGCTACGTGCGTGCCCAGTTCAGCATCTCAGGTAGGTTCAAGCATCTGTCTGAACAGCTGGGGCCCTCTCTTCACTCAGGGACCGTGCCTTTTCTGCTCAGTCAGCTGTGCCCCTTGGATACTACCTCTGTCCTTCATCTTATGTGCTTTCAGTTCAAATGCTGACCTGGCCTAATCCTGCTTGCCTTGTGAGCCCTGATGGGGTCGAAGTCCCCTGGGTAGAGAGCAACAGGCTAACACTTGGTTTTATGTTTAATGAAACGGAGACACCTAATACGGGCTGCAGGGAGGGGGGGGTCAGGCAGAGCTGTGGGAGACTGAGCTTGTGCCTGGTGCCTCCCTCCTGATCCACATGAACTGTCCAGAGAACCATTTGCTCAGGACTCCCTGGTCCTTATGGAGAGCCCACAGATTCATCAAACTAATCTCCATCAGTATTTTACTGTTCTACTTGTCCTCCCAATACATTAAGTGCTGCCAGCCTCTTTGGTCCCAAGCTCAGGGCCAGGTGTGGGAGAGACGAAAGTGGAAAGGCCGGGTATATACCTGGAAGAGCTTGAGCTGAAATGTGCTGAAGTGTGGCCAAGGGCATTTCAGGCAGGGTGTTCCTGGGGGCCATGAAAGCGCCCCAGGTATGGGGGCACCTCATCCTATCTGTGCGCAGGGCTGACTCACCCCCTTCCCACCAGAAAACCATCCCATCAAAACATGCACATGCATAATTTATTTACCTCTCCAGTCTCTAGCATGCCAGCCAGGAGCCGGGGTGAGAAAAAGAAAAAGGAATAAAATGAGTGTAAGCACGGTGAAGGAAGGGCTCAGCTGGTTAAACAAGACTTATGATTACTGTCATTAGTGTTCAAGAGACTTCCAACCTGATGCGGCATTAAACGGACAGATTTTGTGTGTGTATGTGTGTGTTTGGATAAAGCATACATTAGGAGAATGAGACATTCAGACAAAGTGGCCAGTCGGTATGTGGGTTCAGGAAATTCCCTGTCCGGCTTGTTATCTAACAGACACCTGACATTGATTTGCTTCCTGATGGACAGTGTAAGGAGGAAAGCCGATGGAATGCAAATGTTACCATTAAGTGTGTTCAGGTCAGAGCAGCCCGGCCGCCCTGCAAAGCTCTCTCCTTATAAATTCTGCGGGCAAACACTGCCTGCTCCCACAGGGGGTGGCGGGGAGACTGTTGTTAAAGGTCTCTCTTCTTGGAGAAGTTGGATTGAGTGCTCTGCAGGAACAACAGCCACAGTAGAATTTAGGGTTAGCCTGTTGTTTCTAGGTTCCTTACTCTCCGAACTGAAGATGTATTTTGAGCAGGGGTTAGGGGGTTGTTAACTAGTCGGTGATCACCAGCTGCAAGGCTCCCATACCCTCAGGTAGTGCTCAGATAAGCTCCGTTACTGCAGCGACATCTAATGGCCAGAGAAAGCAACGCACGTTTGCATTTAAAAGCAGCCTGTGGTTCTGTTTTGCGGAGTTAATTTTTTTTAAGTAGGCGGGACAAGGTATTAGTGAGTGTTTATTAACTCTTGTAAAATAACACTTTGATCACAACCGTAAGATTTCGCTTCCCGTATCTTTGGATGACATTTATGTTGTCATTCATAACTGGATGCTGATCATATTTTGTGAAAACCATGCAATTGCCTCTCTTTTTTTGGTTTTTTTTTTACAACCATCATGACTTCGCACTTATTTGAAAGCTTCTTGTTGAAGCTCTGTGTATGCATTATGCATAAGGTTTCCATACAAGGGAAAATATGATCAAATTTACCCCCAAATACCCACTTCGAGTGTACAGCAGATTATTGTGGTAGGTATATATTCTAGAGTAGAATGTAGTGGGGGCTAGATTACCCCATAAGAGGTCATTGTTCTAGCTCTCAGGTGGAAAAAGGAAAGCTAAAAGTTTACAGAGAAGACTGAAACCTCCACCCTCACATTTAGATGTCACTGAATTTCATCTGAAACCCTTTGTGATATTGTGATGTATAATAAGAAATACATACTTGGTCTTCATCCCCATTTCTGGCATAGAGCTCCTATAATCCTTGACATTACCTAAGTGATGAGAGCAATAAAGGTGCCTTGATATTCATAACAAACCCCTTTCAACCACGCCTGAGTTTATGTTAATACAGTGACTTTTGGAAAGCACCTAAGGATGGGGCCTGGTTGCCAGTAACCTAGTTAGTCAACTGGTTTCCTGAGTTCTGTGAGACACTCTAGCAAATTAATTAAATCCAAGGATGGGGCTGTGGGAACCTCTAATTTATACTTCAGAAGCACAGGTGACAACCTGGACTTGACATCGGCATTTGAAGTGGGGGGGACAGTCTTGTGGGACTGAGCTCTTGGCCTGTGGAATCTGATGCTGTCTCCGAGTAGAGAGTGTCCGAGTTGAGTGGAATTGTAGGACATTCAGCTGCCGTTGGAGACTTCCTTGGTGTAGGGAAAAAACCACACACCAGAGTTGGTCCTAGACTCTTACCCTTTCTCACTGACTGCTCCAACCCCCAGGCTCAAAGTCCTGGGTTTGAGCAGGCGTGCTGTGGGGAGGAAGTGAGCTCACTAAACCTTGAACTCTGCATAAGGAACACTAAATTATAAGAGGTGCCAGAAAGTGCTGGCGAGACGCCTCTGGCTCTACTATTTCAAAAAGCAATCCTCAAAGCATGGAAGCCAGTGATATAAGCAGCCTTAGTTTCATCCATCTTCTGATGGCCAACCAGCGAGAGCCCATTCTCACTCCTGACAGGTAGATAAATTCCTAGGGCCAGGATGTTTAAAAAAATGAATAAAAAGCTTGTAGTATATCATACCTCCTTCCCACTCGACCTCACCCTGGATTTCTTTTTAAGAAGCTATCTTTTTTAGAAAGAGCATAATTATCATATGAAGAAATCAACTTTTATAAGAGTTAACCATATGAAGTTGCCCTTTGGGTAAGTCAAAAAAAAGGTAGGATGTTGGCAATGTCATATGGTTCAATGTAAAGAAAGAAGACTGAAGCTATAGGGGAGATACACAGTATTCCTGAATAAAGACAGAATATTTTACATAAATTATTCCAAGTATATAGGTTGAACTCCAGTCATAATCACGAGGTAGTTCTAAAGTTCATCAGGAAGAACAAATGGCTGAAAATAATCAAGGAAATGTTGAAAAGAAGAGTGGTGAGGGGGTAGATGCCCTGTCAGACATTACAAGGTATTATAACGCTATAGGAATTGAAATAGTGTGGGACTGGCCCGAGGACAGGCTGACAAATCTACAGCTCAGAATACACAGCCCCAAGACAGACTCTAGAACATATACAAATATCTAGGATGTGGTAAAAGTTGCAGCACGGAGTAGTGGGGAAAAGAGATTATTCCAAAAATGGTGCTTAAACAATTGGTAAACTATTGTTTTTAAAAGTCAGATGATTACCTCACATCATACCTCAGGTAAATTCTAAATAAAGTGATAAGTGTAAAAATTACAACAAAAATATTTAAAGAACTATATAAGTGAATAGTCATATGATTGTGGGATGGGGTAGGCCTTTTACACAGAAGAGCAAAGTTAGAAACCAAAAAATAGTAATATATATATATATATTTGCATAAAAATTTAAAAATATGTATAATAACAACATAAACAGTATTAGAAGCCAACTGTCAAACTGGGAAAAATGCATGCAGTGTATGACAAAGGGTTAATATCTTTAACATATAAAGACTTCTTACCAATTAGTAAAAAACGCTGAATAGCCTAGAAAAATAGGCAATGGACACAGAAAATTTACAAAGAAATACAAAGGACAAATTGATATATGAAAAACATGCAATTTGCTTATAATCAATGAAATTCAAATTAAAGTAACGTGCCAGCATTTTTCAGCTATTATTAGGTTCACAAGGATTTAGAAAGTGATAGTCATTACTGTTTATAGGAGTTGAGATGGACCACCCTACTCACTGCTGGTGCAGGCATAAACTTACAGCCTTTCTGGGGTGCAAACTTCATTAGGAGCCTTAGAATTATTTTTATCTTGTGGCCTGTATTTCTAGGAATACAGCTAAAGAGTGTCATCACAAATGTGAAAAAATACAAGGGCTTTCACTGTGGTGTTATCATACTGAAGAATTAGAAACAGCCTGAATATTAAAAAACAGAAACTGTTATTTATGGAATGATGGAGCCAGAGATAGAAGTTGTATTGCCACAAACCAAGGAATGCTTAGGGCTACCAGAAGCTGGAAGAGACAAGGAAGAATCCTCCCCCAGAGCCTTCAAAAGGGGCATGGCCCTGCCAACACCTTGATATTAAATGTCTAGCTTCCAGAACTTTGAGAGAATAAATTTGTTTTTTATTTTTTTAAGTTATGGCACATCCATATGGTGGAATATATGTGATAATTAGAAAAGATGCTCTTAATACTTGATGGCCTGAGGCACTATCCATTATAAAATAAGTGAAAAAAACAGATATTAATTTTTATATACAGTAGGAATGCAATTTTGTGAAAAATAACTTTCCATATGCATATATTATATACTTATATTTATGCACACACATATGCATACACATATGAACATACACAGAAGTAGAACTATTAATCATCGTAATGCATAGATGTTGGGCTTATAGGTAATTATTATTTTCTTTTTTGTATTTTTCTGTATTTCCCAAATTTTCTATAATCTATGTGCATTCCTTTTTTTTTAATTGTGGTAAAACACACAACATAAAATTGACCATTTTAACCATTTTCAAGTGTATGTACATTACTCTTAAAATGAGGAATAATGGCTTTTATAAATAAGCATGCACTAAGCAGGCTTTAAACTTGCATCTATGTTAAAATTACAATAACGTGACAATTTAAAAAATGTGTTTGGACAAAGGACAGGAAAGGAACGCAACCCAGATAAGATGAAAAGTCTGATGGATTGGAGCAGCCAGAATTGGGTGTACTTGTGATGTGTATTGTTCTGAAGGCAGCTTTTCTCTATAGGTTGAGATAAGTACTTGCAGGCTTTTTAGTGCTGAGGCAAGTGAGGCCTGGCCTGGCCTGGCCAAGAAAACCATGTGGAGAAGCCGGGGGCCACTGAGATAGCAGAGGGACAAGTTAGAGACATGGGGAAAAACAAACTCAGTGGGGACTGATCATTTAAAATTGGATTCAACTCCCCCCAATTAATATCCAAGCAGCTCTTCAGGAATACATCAATTGTATAAATCAAGATTTGCCCGGAAGAGGCCAGGGAGGCAGGCAAGCCTGTGGATGTGGAGTCTGAAGGGAGGCTGGCGGAGAGTGAGCAGGGTTCAGGGCAGATGCGAAGCCTTGCTTGATTCTAAGTCCACCGACTCCCACCCCTGCCCTGTGTGGACCTGCCTGTAACCCCCAACCTTACCTGGACTGCTCTGATTTTTCTTTGATCAAAATTGGCTGATTCTAGGCTAAGCCAATTTCTCTCTTTGAGACCTCAGATATCAGGCTTTTGTCTCTGTGGTCTGTAGAGAAACTGTGAGTTTTCCTAGGTAACAATTAGGAAAATGCAGGGCCAATCCCACTAAGACACTGGTCCATTTCAAATGCAGTTACTTCCTCAGCAGGGGAATCAGGGACTACTGGCCCCTTGCTGTTGATAGTTCCTGGCTTATTTTGGTTCTTTCCAGTCTGTTTCACTGAAGTAAGGACAGGCTATGAAGGCAAGGGTGCCCTGTCCTCCTGTGGAGGCCGCCTTGATGTAACGGGCAGTGGCAGCTATGCAGAGAGGAAAGAAAAGTGCTTTATAAAAGACCTAAAAAAGCAGAGGATGAGAATGGGGAGGCGGCTTGGGCTCGAGTCCATTGCCCTGAGGTTAGCAGCAGAAATGCCACGGAGTGAGGGTTTGCAGAGTATTTGTAGGAGCAGTCATGAGCTCCTTGGAAACCTGGCATTGCTCAGGCTCCATGTTCTTTGCTGTTGTTACCCACCCACAAACACTGCAAGCCATCCCTCCCACAGACCCACAACCCCGCCCCCAAACATAACTCTTCACCTGCATCTTTCTCTTCACCGTGTCGAAGGGAAAGGAGAGTGTCTGGGTCACCGCGGCAGCCAGGCAGACATTGGCAAAGTTCTGGAGGAGAGAGAACCGATCTCGGGGTCCATTCCAGATTTTCTCCAGGTTCATGTAAACTAGAAGGGAGCCAGCAGAGAAAGGGAGAGCACCTGAAAAACAAGGCCAGGGAGAGGCTGTGATGTCTCAGGAAACACTGGCTTGAGAACATAAATGCCTGTGGGGAATCCAGGGAAAGTAAACAGGACCGGCTCTGGGCTTGTTAAACAAGTCACTCCAACCGAAGCAGAAGGCACTTTCTTGGGTGATGATAATGTGCTATATTTTGATACGGGTGTGTCATTGATCAAAATGCATGCATCAAAAGATTCCCTAAATATCTGTGTACTCTATGTCAATTTTACTTTTAAAAGAGCCATAAACAAATATTGAACTCTAGTTAATGATATGCATGTTGAAGGGTTGAGGGGTGAAGTGTATTGATGTTTGCAACTTACTTGGAAATCATTAAAAAATATGACTGATGAATGGTTAGAGGGACAGATAAAGCAAAACATTAATTGAAGGAGCTGGTATATGGTGGGTATATGGGTGTTTCCAATTTTTAAAATAATTAATTAATTAATTTATTTATTTTTGGCTGTGTTGGGTCTTTGTTGCTGCTTGCGGGCTCTTCTCTAGTTGCGGCGAGCGGGGGCTACTCTTCGTTGCGGTGCGCGGGCTTCTCATTGCAGTGGCTTCCCTTGTTGCGGAGCACGGGCTCTAGGCACGTGGGCTTCAGTAGTTGTGGCTCACGGGCTCTAGAGCGCAGGCTCAGTAGTTGTGGCGCACAGGCTTAGTTGCTCCGCGGCATGGGGGATCTACCCGGACCAGGCCTCGAATCCGTGTCCCCTCCATTGGCAGGCGGATTCTCAACCACTGCGCCACCAGGGAAGCCCCTCCAATTCTTTTTTTAAAAATTTATTTTATTCAAAAAGAGTCATGTACCAAAATGTTCATTGCAGCTCTATTTACAATAGCCAGGACATGGAAGCAACCTAAGTGTCCATCAACAGATGAATGGATAAAGAAGATGTGG
>NC_041234.1:92787720-92813377 GCF_002837175.3 Physeter macrocephalus | reverse complement strand
TCTGTGCTTTGTGACCATGAGAGGGGTGGGATAGAGAGGGTGGGAGGGAGGGAGACGCAAGAGGGAAGAGATATGGGAACATATGTATATGTATAACTGATTCACTTTGTTATAAAGCAGAAACTAACACACCATTGTAAAGCAATTATACTCCAATAAAGATGTTAAAAAAAATTTATTTTATTGGAGTATAGTTGATTTACCATGTTGTGTGAGTTTCTGCTGTACAGCAAAGTGATTCAGTGATACATATATATTCTTTTTCATATTCATTTCCATTATGGTTTTTACAGGATATTGAATATAGTTCCCTGTGCTATACAATAGGACCTTGTTGTTTATCCAGGCTGTTTCCAATTCTCTTAACTTTTCTGGGTGTTTGAATTTAAAAAAATAGAGTGTTGGGGAAAAAAATCACTCCCATGAAAAAAAAGTTAGTAGGCGGTACTTAATCAAGTTTTGGAGACTAGGGGGAACTGATCTCTAGCTGAGAAGGAAACAGTCTGTGAAACCTGAAGAGTGAGATAGTGTGAGATGTGGCCATATCAGGGCTCAGTGGGTACCCTGCACTGTATGGCAGCCTTACCTTTCTAGGAAAAGATGGTGAGCAAGTAGTGCAGTAGTTGGCACTTTGAAACTTCCAGAAACTTTGGGAGCAATCTGAAGTTTACGCAGGGACTCAATTTCTCCCTCAAAATGAGATTTAAAAGGGGCTAACACTAGTGGGGTTGCTCATCTTTAGAAAAATGTAATATTTAGTTAATAAACACATTAAAAATGACGCACCAACCCTACATTTTCCTTCATTCAGAAAACATCTGTGGAGCTTATGCTATGTGATGGGCCCTATGCCAGGTGCCAGGAATATACAGAGGTGTAAGTAGGCTAATTCCTGGAGATGCTCACCATCTAGTGGGAGAGACAGACAGATGACATATGCCATAGTAAGGGGGCTATACAAAGTGCTTTAGGTACACAAGCATCAGAGGGATTAATTTTGCCTGGGGGAATCAAGAAGGACTTCACAGAAGAGAGAGCTTTTCAACTGGGTGTTGAGGAATGAGTAGGAGTTCATCAGACAGTGGGAGAGCAGACAAAGGGAACAGCATGTACAAAGAGAGTGGTGTTTCCAAGAAATGCAAGTATTTCTAGATGGCCAAAGCAGGAGTGCAGGTAGAACGTGACAGGAGATGAGGTAGGAGGGGCTGGCAGGGCCAGGTCTGAAGGATCTAGTATGCCACAAGGAATCTGGGCTTTTCCCTGTAGCTCACAGGAGTCAGTGAAGGCTTTTAAGGAGGGCAGTGGAAAGAGGTTGGTGAAATGATCAACTTGCACTTAGAAAGATCATCACACCCTGGCAGCAGGGCACAGGGCAGACTAGGGCAGCAGAGACCCAAGACTGGGACTAGGTAAGAGCCTCTCATAAGTGTCTGCAGGAAAGATGATGATGAGAGTGTGACCTATGGCAGAGAAGATGGGGATGGAGAAGGGGGCAGACTTGAGAGTTAAAAGAGGTGAAATTGACAACACTTGTGGCTGAAGTGGGCGTGGAGTGAGAGGAGGAGTTGAAGTTGAAGTGATTCTAGGTTTCTTCTGGCTTGGGCCACTGGGTGAAAGAAAGGCAGTCTCGTTCATTAGGGAACACAGGAGGGGGGCAGGTGTGCGACTAACGAGGCCATCAGGTTTACTCTTGACTTCAGTGAGCCAAGGGAGCATCAAGTGAGGGTGTCCAATAGCAGGCATCTGTACTGCCATTGGGAAGTGGTAGTAGTCAGTGGTTAAGAGAGAGGGGTTATATTGCTAGATTCTTCCACTTTCTATCTGTGACCTTGGGCAAGTCACTTAGCTTCCCCAAGCAGCTATTTCATCTGTAAAATGAGGCTTAAATGAGGAACTGTATGCAAACCATTTAGCACAGTGCCTGGCACATAGTAAACTGCAATTAGTCATTGTTATTATAGAGATGAGATTGGGAGTCATTAGAGTATAATGATGCTTGTTCAAGCCACTAGCTTAGATGAGGCCACCCAGGGAGGGTATGGAGGGTGAGAAGAAAGCTAAGGCAGGAGCTGGGGGATAGTGACACACAGGGGGCTGGCATCGTCAGATGAGCCAGATAAGAAAGAGCTGCAGAGAGGTGGGAAAGACATCTAGGAGACAGTGGGGTCCTAGAAGCCAAGTTTCCAGAATTGAGTGATCGATCTCATCAAATGCTGCAACAAAGGTCGGATAAAAGGCAAAAGTCTACTGGACTGGCAATTGGGGGTCCTGGTGACCTGTGCACGTGTAGCCCTGGCAAAGGTTCCAAAGACCACAGAAGCTACAGTTGCTACCCTGGTTGTGCTCATACGTGTACCGATGCACGCAGAGACTCTTTCCTGCAGTCAGATGGGGAGTGTGTGGGACTGTCTTCCTATCAATTTGTGCTGAGCCACATGCACTCTGTCCTACTCCCTCCCCGGGATATAACAGACTAGAGTTAGGAGTGGGGTGTATGGCTATGGAATAGAATGAAGCTAATTGACTCTGTGTGGATTGAATCCATATGACCTTGAACTCGGTTAAATGGATTTAACTGGTTACAAACAAAGGTATACAATACATTCATATATATATATCCCTTGAACTCAGTAAAATGGATTTAACTGGTTACCAACAAAGGTATACAAGTCATTTGCATGTATCAAAGAACACAGTCTTTTCTTGGACAAGGTGAAAAGTTCCATCTTACCTAAAATAGTAAGGGAAACCCCTCGATAAAGGGCCAGGAACCCTTCCTGTTGATAAATAGTAGAAAAGGCATGGAGGATCCCCCTGTAAGATGGTTCCAGCATGTTCTGCACAATTAACCGGGTTTTGATGAGGTCTGTAGGATATGTCACGATGGTGGAAACCATGCCCGCAAGACTCCCAGCCATGACGGACCTCCACTGGGAGATGTGGCCCAGGTCATCCGTAAACAGCACAACAAACCTGGGAGAAAATAGGGAGAAAAGCCCAAGGGAATCAGCCATGGATTGTGCTAGAGTGCTCGATGCTACTTATTGCAACATTTCCCTGCATTTGGAAATGCTTTACAAAATGAAAATTACTAATGTATTAGGATTAATGAATAACACATTCAATTCTACACATTCAATTATGTTCATATTAATGAATATAATTCTAATTATATAAAATTAGCTGTTATAATTTATATAACAGCTATAAGGAAGAGACACCTAACCCTCTTATTTCCACCTACCCTAAGTCCTCACTTCATTTCAAGCATTTCCCCCTTTTATCTGCATAACTGTCAACCCTGGCTTGCCTGTGGGGTGTAAATGAACAGAAATACTTGGTAAATACGGAACTGGAATGTGCTCCTTTGATTCTGTTGCAACGTAAATGAAATTGCTTGAAACGATGACTTTGAGCATCCCCAGTAATTGAGTTTTAAAAAATATACTGGATGTGCCACCCCACCAACTGTCAGGGAAATAACAAATAAAAACAATAACACAGTACCACTTCTCAACCAGCATACTGGCAAAGATTAAAAAGTCTGATAACATCAAGTGATGGTGAGAAACTGTGGAAACAGGAACGCTCACCCACTGCTGTGAGAAGTGTAAATTGGTAGGTCACTTTGCAGTATCTAGTAAAATTGGAAAAATGCCTACTTTCACCCCAGCAATTCCATTTCTAGGTGCATATCCTAGAGAAACTCTTGCACGGGTACATATGAAGACACATACAGCGTTGTTTGTAAGTGAAATCCAACCATCTAAATGTCCATCTGTAGGGGAATGGATAAATTGTAGAACAGTGATACAATGATACTTTAGTTAAAATGAATGTGCTTAGAACTATGTATTTACATGGATAAATCGTAAAAGCATAAAGTTGAGTGAAAATAGCAAGTTGTAGAGTGACCTATAGTGTATGATAACCATTTGCAGCCATCTCTGTATATCCACAGGTTTCAGGACCCCCTACGGATACCAAAATCTGCAGATGCTCAAGTAGTTGCTCATATAAAATGGTATACTATTTGTCCTCTCATATACTTTAAATCATCTCTAGATTACTTATAATCCCTAGTACAATGTAAATGCTATGTAAATAGTTGCTGGAGTGTGGCAAATTCAAGTTTTGCTGTCTGGAACTTTCTGGAATTCTTCCCCCAAATATTTCCAATCTGTGGTTGGTTGAATCCATGGATGCAGAACCCGAAGATACAGAGGGCTGACTACACTTAAATTAAGAAACACATCCACAAAACCATATATTATACTAATCATGGATAGATATAGATACATATAAAAAAGTATAAAATAGACCCCCAGGAAGGTGGAGAGTAGATGGGACCGGGAATCAGAATGAAGGGGACTTCAGCTTTATCTGTAATATTTTATTTCTTGTGTAAAAAAAAGATAGTTGAAGTATCTTTTAAACTAATTATCTTTCATGCTGTCAATTCTGCATGGTGGGTATATGAATGTTTGCAAGACTATTCTCTGTGCTTCTCTGCAGTTTCACAATTTAGTAAAAAAAATGGCTTTGGGTGGACTTTTCTAAATGCAGAATAGAAAGCCACTCCGTTACAATCCCTCTTTCTGGAAGCAGTGCATCCCCAGTCATGAGGGCCTACCTCGGCAGAAATTGTTCTAAGGGGACTTTTACATGGTGCACGTTCCCTGGCCAGGAAGCAAAGGAATTTTACTCATTCTTGCTGATGAGGACAAAATTAATAAAAGGGCTTGGAAATCAGGAAAAATAATATTTTCTGTCGGAGGGTGGGGAGGGGGAGAGGGAGAGGGATAGCAAGGATCTGAATAAAAAGAAAGTGGACAGAGATAGGGTAAAATAAAAGTATTGTATCTTTTTAAAAATGAGAGCATCCCCAGTTCTTTGGCTTTCCAAGCTCCAGTGAAGTTGTGTATTTCCTGCTGTTTCAGTTTGGCAGCAGGCCAGGGCCCCCTCTCTGATAAATAAGACGAGCCAGAGTTCAGGTGAAACCACTGAAGGGCTTCTAGGACGGCTCCTTTGCTCCCAAGTAAACACTGGTCGATTAAAAACATCTCCTTCAAGCTGTAGGAAAGTCTGGACTTCATTCTGTCACCCTACCTTAACTGCACCAACTGAAACAGTCATTTGAGTGAACCAGCAACCTTTTAAAGATGCAGGTAACTAAGCTGGCATTCACCGGTGGGCCGTCTGCCTCGGTTTCACTGCCTGCACACACCCTTGGTCCTCCCTCCTCCCTCCCCTGGCCAATCAAGTGGCAGGGGAACCTTAGCCAGGGGAGGGGAGACAGGAAGTGGAAATGCTTGGCTGGAGGGGTGGTCTGCAGCAAGCGGGAACAATCTAGAAGCAGGAGTTCGAATGCCAAAAGAAACACCATTCATTCTCATTGCCTCCTCCTTATTCCCCATCGCGCTCGACACTCCCAGGGCATTAATGCATTCATTCCCCAGTCACCCAACATCCACACTGTGCCAGACACTGCGCTAGCATTCAGCACAGATCTTAAGAGAGTTCAACAGCCCTGCCAAAGAGATGACTGATAGGGGCAACAAGAGAGGCATTAGGCCCTTGGT
The DNA here is from genome assembly GCF_002837175.3 of Physeter macrocephalus. Taxonomy (NCBI): domain Eukaryota; kingdom Metazoa; phylum Chordata; class Mammalia; order Artiodactyla; family Physeteridae; genus Physeter; species Physeter macrocephalus. The sequence goes on along the minus strand of NC_041234.1, from coordinate 92,807,795 downwards.
TCTCTGAATGACTTGATGAACTAGGAAGAGGAGTTCTGTTTTCTATGAGTTTGTTTTATAATGTAGGGTCTTGCTATCAAATATACAAAATTAAAAAGAAGAACCAAAGAAAGTCCTTTTTCTCAGACTTTTACTATACAGAGACTACAAATCGTTCCTCTTACAATCAGAGTCAAGGCAGGGCACCCCGATAGGCCATCAATTACATCATCCTGGTCCCCACTTCTTAAGTGCTTGTCTGATTGGGTGCAGCAGCAGTGTTCCCCTTCCTGCTCTTCCTCCCACTCGTACACACTGCGCAGAAGCTTTTTCCAGCGAAACTGGCTAAGCTGATGAACAGCAGTAACCCCTTCCTTTCAGGCACATGGATATTACACACACCCTGGATGTATGTAGGTAGAACTGCCAACACTTCAACCTAACCCAAGTTAGCAGCCAAACACAAGCTCATGAATCGATTACACAATAAGGAAATGGTGTTGGTTATGAGCAATTTCAGAGTTTCAGGGACCCAAACCAATGTTTATACAGCTAGACAAACAGCTGTGGCATAAAGTTGGGTGAGGGTCTACTATTTGATATATTTGAAAGCCATCCATTGTGTTAGGTTTTATTTGTTTAGCACGAGGACCTACCTCCTAATAGACTCTACTGAGTGGATTCTTTTAACTGTAAATCCAAGTAAGGAGACACTTCAGCATCACAATGTTGGGCAGAGCCCTGCACTAAGGAGCTAGAAGACCTGGTTTCAAGCTCCAGCTCTGCCATGAATTGTGTTTGTGGACAAGTCACTGAACCACTCCATTTTCTGAACATTCTGGAGGTTTATGCTTAGTTCAAACCCATAATCATAGGCTGTACCATTACTCCCAACCAACTGTTTTGCAAATTCATGGTCAGGAGGGTAGAGATTAATCAGTATAATGATGGACCCAAGGGGTATTGTCTTTATGTAGGAAGGCTGGCACCATGATTAATCAACCACTTTGCTGTCTCTCATGGAAATATTTCTTTTTAATTTCCAGAAAGAAACTAATCTTGCAGGAAAAAAATATTAGCGAACCTAGCCTGGGTAACTATCTGTTCTTCCTCTCCCACACATCTCCTCTTCTCCACTCCCACTGTCATCAGCCTATTTCAGGTGCCCTCAGCCGCCACATGGACTAGTGCGACAGGTGGCCCTGCCACGCCCCACCCTTCCTGCTCTTTAGCCGTCCTCCACTGCTACCAGGTGACAACAATTCCTGTTGAATTGCTTTAATCACAGCGCTCCCCCATCAAAAATCCCCCACAGCTACCCTTGCATTCCAAGTAAAGTCCAAACTCCTTAATCTGGCCCTCCAAGATCTCATTCCAACCTGCTTTTCTGGCTGTATTTCCCATTACAGCAGAGACACACCTTATGCTCCAGTCACGCTGCATGCCTTCCCACCTCTGTGCCTTTGCTTGTGGCATTATCTGCAGTATCTTTCTCCCCATCTTTGCCAGAAAACTCCTACTCATTCTCCCAACACCAAACTCCAATGGTTTTTCGCCACTGTGACATCTTCACATCTTCTCCTCCTCCTCCGTCATCAGCGGTGTGAATTGCTATGGCACTTTATCCTTAGCAATCACATGCTATGGACACACTAGCCTTATTCTTTTGCTCTGTAAGCTCTGGGGCACAGGGACCATGCCCCTTTCATCTTGCATCGTCCCCAGCATCATGCATACCGTGGTCACTTAATGAAGGCAGAGAGAAAGGCAGCATGAGGTAATAGGGCCTGGGCACTGGAGTCAGAAGGCCAGGTGGTGGAGCTCAGCTCTGTCACTGACGAGTGGCGTGGCCAATCTGAGCCCAACTGTGCATCTGTAAAGTGGGCATAATACTTCGTGCCCTGTGGACCTTACAGGGCAGGAGGCAGGTGTTGTAAAAATCCAACGATTTACACACACACACGCACACACACACACACACACACACACACAAAATGGTAACTAGGTAGAGGTGATGGATATGTTAATTAGCTTGATCATGGTGATCATTTTACAATGTATACATATATCAAAACATCAAGTTGTACACCTTAAACATATATAATTTTTATGTCGATGATATCTCAGTAAAGCTGTTAAAAATCCAATAATATGCAGTCAGCCCTCCGTATCTGTGGGTTCCACAACTAACTGCGGATTGAAAATATTCAGAAAAAGAATTCCAGAAAGTTCCAAAAAGCAAAATTTGAATTTGCTGCACATCAGCAACTATTTACATAGCACTTACATTGTATTTACGGCGATTTACATAGTACTTACATTGTATTAGGTATTACAAGCAAACTAGAGATGATTTAAAGTGTACAGGATGACTGTATAGGTTACATGCAAATACTACTCCATTTCCTGTAAGAGACTTGAGCATCTGGGGATTTTGGCTGGGGGGGGCATGTCCTGGAACCAATGCCCTTCCGGATACGGAGGGATGACTGTATATATTCTAGATGGTTAGCAGCAAAGCCTCAGTACTTAAACCAGCCTTTGAAGTTCTGCTTCCCTCCCCTTGGTACACATTCCAAAGGAGGAGTTCCATACTTTGTGGAGAGCAGAGTGAAGTGGGGAGAAACTGAGTCATTAAAATTCAGAGGAGAACTGTTTACAGACTGCAAGCCAGATGTTGCTGAGGGAAAGGGGGCTGGGGAAGAAAGAGAGCCTTGACAGAAATGCCCCACGATCTCACTACCCTCCCTTCCTACAGAAAGAGAAAGCAACTCTATTCCCAGGCACAGGTGAAATGAGCACTGGCCTCGAGGACTCAGTGATAAGGAAGATTCCATCGGGCTTGTTTGTCAGCTGTCAGGTGAGACTGCCAGCTCTGGCCTCCCAGAGCCAAAGGCAAAATGCTTTGACTGTTAGCCTCCAAGGCCTACCTACGCGGTCAAGACTGTGGGCTGTGTTTCTCTAATTCTGAGCCAAGGCCAGTCTTCCGAGTTGGCAGTGTGCCCAGCGAATGAGGAACACGGGGAACATCCCTCCAGCTGCAGAACTACCTGAAATTGCATCATTACCGCTTCATTCTTTTAGACTTTGTGTTTCCAGTTAAAATGCAAGTATCTCTGAGCTCTTGAGGAAGCTTTGAGTCATCTGGCATTACCTCTTTAGATGTTTTCCTAAAATGCAGCTGTTTTGGGGGGAGGTTTTAAAAGCCCAAAGAAGGAGTCCAGGGAGCAGCGAGGTTGGAGCTGCTTGCAGTTTGGGGAGGGGAAGCTGCAGCCGCTGTAGGACCCTAAAGTCCAGTTTCTTGGGGGGTGGGGAGCGCCGAACTCCGTGGCCTTTTTGTCGCAGTGGATTGGGCCCTGTGCCCCTACCAAGCACGTTCTTCTGGGGGCTCTGACACACTTCCATACACGCATCTTCAAAAGGGTCTCTCTCCCAAGCCAGCCAAAGCAAAATTTCCAAGTTGGCGGATGGTGGGAAGGATTAGCGGCCATCTCTCCGGAGATCTCTTCACTCCTTCCCCCCAAATCTCCTTTGGCCCCCTTCCACCTCCTCGCCCGACCAACCCGGTCAGCCTCTCTGGGCCAGAGCTGCGTCCCCACAAAACTGCACCCGGCGGGGCAGGAATCCCAAGAAAAGGTGAAAAGGAAAAGGTGGGGACTGCGCTTTGGAGGCCGGAGAGGTTGCCTTCTGGCCCGAGGGGCTCCCACGCGCTCCGGAAGGGGGCTGTGGCGCGCCGCTGGCCGGATCCCGGGCACCCGGGCGGCGTCGGGCCGCGGGACCCCCGGCGGCGGCCTCCCGGGCCCCGGGCCCTGGGCCCCGCCCACGCCGCCCGCGCCCGGCTCTTACTTGCGGTAGGCGGCCAGTTGAACGGCGCTGCAGGGGAAGAGGCGCAGGCAGGCCACAGCGTTCCCCTTCCACAGGGCGCGGGGCCCCTCGGCCCGCCAGACGCGGAGCCCCGCGCCCCACGGCCCCCGGGCGCGGCCGCGCACGACGCCGACCTGGGCCAGCACGGTGGCGAGCTCCAGCGGCGCGGTGAGGCTGAGGCTGAGCGCCCCCGCCAGCCCCGCGCACAGCAGCCGCTGGCTGCCCGTAAGACGGCCGTCCCGCCGCCAAGTCGCCATCGCGCGTCCCCGGCCCCGAGCCCCTGGCGGCCGGCAGATCGCGTGGCTCGGGCCTGGGGCTCCCGGCCTCCGGTGCGGGGGGCGGGCCAGGCTCCGCCCGGCGTAGGGCGGACCCGCGGCCCGGACGGGAAGCCGGTCCGCGCCCCGGCGGAGCCGGCCTAGGGCCGGGGCGGGGTTGAGGATGCCATCTCCGGGCTGAGGCCGCGCCGGTTTAATGTCTGCTCTTCGGCCGGTACGTTTCTGTTTGCAGTTGAGAAAGAGTCACCGCGTTCTCTCAAGGCCTAGCCCGCTCCACTTCTTGCGTCCTGAATATTCAGTGCCCCCCCCCACCGCCTTGTTTACCTCCTTTTTTCCTTTCTACGTTCCACCTTGCCCCCTTCCTCCCCTCGCCTCTGTTCTCATCCCTCCAACCTTTTTTTCTGCCCCAGGAAAAAGCCTTACAGATTTCCCAGTGCAGAAGGAAAAAAAACTTTCTTTAACATACACACGATATCAGACACTTGAATTAGGCTTTTCATACATTTACTCCTTTAATCCTCAAAACAGCCCTTAGTAGGTGTGTCCTCATTTATTGCTCTCAATCGGAGAGGCTGTAGGTGTGGTGGTTAGGGCCTGGACTCCAACATGCGTTAGAATCTTGGCTCTGCAGTTTACCAGCTGTGTGACCTTGGGGAAGTCACTCAACCTCTCTGTGCCACAGTTGCTTCATCTATAGTTTCTTCCTTTAGGGGTTGTTGTAGGTATTAAATGAAAAATGATGCAGGTAACACTACAGATGTGCTAGCCATGATTAGATATTATTTTACAGAAGAGGAGACCAAGACAGAGAGATTGACTTGCTCTAGGCACAGCTGCTAGATGCCATCAGGATTCAAATCTAGGTCGATTTTATGCCAACGTCCACTACCAGCTACACTAACATGTCCACGGCGACTGCAGAGTGTCTCTCAAGTAGAGACATTTTCAGTGGTTCTGCGAGCTAAGGGGACAACAGAGGCAAAGAAGGGTTAGGAGTGACTTGGCCAGAGTCTAAGAAGGATTTTGATAAGTTAAAAAAATTCCAAACTTCTCCCTGTTTTCTCTTCTTAAAAAGCCATATCAGTAATAATAGTGAAAAGGCAGTCTAGCAGTCCATTAGTAGAAGACATCCCAGGTACACAGTTGCTTTTAGGCTTGTATAGTTATTTTCTACATTTACTAACACACATGATGATAAAGGATCCTTTTCTAAACGGCATTGCAGGGTTTAGATCAAGAGGACTTGTTCTACCTATTTATGAAACAAACAGGCAGAGGATATACTTGTGGTTGCCAAGGGGTATGGGGAGTGGGGGAGGGATGGGTTTGGGAGACTGGGATTGGCAGATGCAAACTATCATATATAGAATGGACAAACAATAAGTTCCTACTGTATAGCACAGGGAACTATATTCAGTATCCTGTGATAAACCATAATGGAAAAGAATATGAAAAAGAATGTATATATGTGTATAACTGAATCACTTTGCGGTACAGCAGAAATTAACACAACATTGTAAACCAACTATACTTCAATAAAAGAAAAAGAAATGGAAAAAGAGGACTTGTTCTAGTTACAGAAGCCTTGCTCTGCTCTCAGCCACTGGGGATGCTTATTTTTCTTGTTTTGTGAATTCGCCTGTCTCGCTGTAAGCTAATTTCACGGCTGTGGGAGGTTGGAGAAAGTAGGTTGATGACTCTAAAGACCAGGGGACACTGGACTTTAAGAGGGTTTGAATTGGAATTTGGGGACTACAGTAAGGGAAACTTCAGTTACCAGCTCTGTCCTAAAGCACTCCGTTGGACAACAGGACTAGATCCTAAAGGTCCTTCAGGGAGCTCTGCCCTGGGAATGGAACAGTTGATGCAATAACCCCATTGTATGGAGATTGGCTCAACTGGGTTGTATTGGTTTTGTTTGGTTTTAAGGCAACTTGCGTGAGCTTTCAATTGCATCCACCTTGGGAACCAGGTATACCCTTTTCTTTAGCACTGCTGTTCTTTTTGTCTTCAGCAGGAATAAGATGTTCAAGTGAGCCAGAGGCGAAGAACCAGTTTAATCTTCACAGCTGCGGGCCAGGAGAGATCGTGAGTTGATGGTATATTTTAACCTCGAAAGTAATTTTTCACAACAGGAACCTTGCACAGTAAAATGAGTAACAGCAAAGTATTTATTTGCTGCCTTCTGTCTTTTCTTGATAATGTGCTAATGTAACAAGGTTTGTTCATATTTTACTCAGCCAGAGTCTCATTCATTTGCTAAGCATTGGGAACATTATGTAGATTGATCTTAAACATAAATCAGTCCTTGAGGGTGTCCTATATTTGGATTGCGATTTGTAGACTCAAGCTAATCTCATTGCCTCTTTTTCATACTTGTTGAAAAGTCTGTGAAGAACATAGTAAGTTAAGGATCTCCAACTTTGGAAAAGGCACACGATGTGAAACTGGACTGCTGTGTTAAAAATAAATTTATGATAACTAAAAAAAAGAAAAAACAGGAAAGAGGCAGTAAGTAAAGTAATCTTAGAAGTAGTATTGTAATATGAGGAAAAAGGGTGGCTGGCTGATTCAGGCCAGTAGGCAGCCTCCTGTCCTCATCAGGCCTTGGGAGATGCTCACAGTTTTTGATTCTCCAACTCTCACTTTTTCTCTTCTCACTGAGTTAAATCTTCTGTTAGTACATTACCTTAGTTTAACTTGCTGATGTTTCTAAGATTATAGTTTATCTTGCTATATTTATGCCAATGTTGGTTGATTCCTGCTCTTTTAATTTATATTTTATTCTTTAACCTTATGGAATTTTGTAAATTGCAAAAGTAGAATATACCTGTCATACCAAGAAAAACAGTATAGAAGTGTATTAAAGAAAATTAAGTCCCCCTGTGCATCCTCTGAGGTAACGTCAGAGCAACCGACCTTAAGAGCTTGGTGTGTGTGTGTGTGTGTGTGTGTGTGTGTGTGTGTGCGCGCGCCTACATCTTTCCTGCAGTCAAATGCTCTACCACTGAACTATACCCCCCTGCTGTGTGCATCTTTCCTCATCATTTTTTTAATGCTCAGACAAATATTCATTTGTATGGATTTTCCCCCTCTCTCCCTCCCTTCCTCCCTTCTAAAGAAGAAAGATAATTCCATTGGAAGGACATTAAAAAAAACCTGATAATCAGATTATCTCTAGGGAAGAAAACTGGGAAGGGTAGGAACAGAGGTGGAAGGGAGATTGACTTTTGACTGTGTGCACTTTTGTACTGTTTGCTTTTTCCCCTCTTTTCTTTTTACCATGGGTATGTATTATCCATTAAAAAAAAAAAATCTCTCCGCCATCAACAATTTTCCCTGAAACATTCCCATTAGCTGCAGTGTTTCTGGTGATATTTGCCTTGCCATGAGGGATGTGTTGGTTTTGAAATGTTGAACAACTCTTGGAGAAGTTCTGAATGAAACAAAATACAATCTGCTTTCTATTTACATGGTAATTGCATTCTTGGTAAATTCTGTGTACATAAACACTGTGAGAAAAATGTTTTGTATTTTAGAGTTAAGCAGAGTTAAGTTTTCAACTCTGATAATTAGAAACAGCTTTTCCACCTACATGGATGCCTGGTGGGATCTTTGAAAGCCATGAAGGATGCAGGACAGTCTGGTGCATTGCAGATACGCAACATCCTTGCCCTGCCCATTAAATGCCAGTAGGATACCCCAATCACTCTGGCTCCCCTCTCCCCAGTGTCCAAAATGCCCCCTAGGAGACAGTGCCATTCCTTTTGAGAACCACTGCTCTAGCTGCTCTCTCTGGAAATTTCTTTCCTCAGATATTTGCAGACCTGGTTCCTTGTCATTCCGAGCTCAGCTTAAATGTTATCTCCTGTTAGAGGGCTCGCCTGACCACCCAGTCTACACAGCCCCCATGCACTCTGCCACATCGCCCCATTTCAATTCTCTGTATAGCATTTATCCCTATCTGCTCTTTTTCGTTTCTTGGTTTAGCGTCTGTTTCCAGCTACCAGAATGTAAGATCCATGAGGGAAGGGATGTTGTCTCTTGTTCACAGCTGTGTCCCCTGTGCCTGGAACGCTGGCTGGCACATAGTTAGTGCTCAGTAAACATTAGTTAGATGAATGAAGGATGGAAGGAAGGAAGGAAGGAAGGAAGGAAAGAAGGAAGGAAATCTTCTGCAGTTCTACAAGTTGGAAAAGATTAGCAGAACATAATGTCTTCACGAAATTATTTATTTAGGTCATATATGATAAATAGCAAAAGATTAACTAGATTCACAAGATTGGTAGATTTATCAATTCCCAGGGAATGATATCAGCTTTGTCAGAAATTGGATGTTTGCCATTTTAAATTTCCAGCCACATCTGTAATTCTAGAGTGAACTGTGATATTTGACAGAGACTCTTTGTCCCCAGTCATCATTTTCACCATGTCTTGAGCAGCAGTTTTGGCAAGTGTGTCAACAATGACTTCAGCAGCTCTGACCTTTACAGTTAAATATAACACTATAAAGTGTGGCTTCCATAGCTTTTGCATTTCTCTCCCTTGGCACACTGTATTTAACTTTAAGCAATGCTTGAATTTCCTTCCATTCTGCTTCAAAATTTTTGATGATGTTGAGGCAGGAAGGGTTCATATCAAAATGTGTGAGCCTTTTCCTTCTTTCATTCTCTCACTCATTTATTCATTCCACAAATGTTTATTGAATACTTACTCTGTATCAGGAACTATGTTGGGGATACATATTTCACATAATGGAATTTAATTTGCTTCCATTACCAGGCTATGGGAATCCAAATTTCAATTTTTTTTTTTACCTGGATGATAATGTGGTTATTTTTTTAACATCTTTATTGGAGTATAACTGTTTTACAATGGTGTGTTAGTTTCTGCTTTACAACGAAGTGAATCAGTTATACATATACATAAGTTCCCATATCTCTTCCCTCTTGCGTCTCCCTCCCTCCCACCCTCCCTATCCCGCCCCTCTAGGTGGTCGCAAACCACCGAGCTGATCTCCCTGTGCCATGCGGCTGGTAGTCACCTAATACTTTTAGTTTCTTTGCAGCTGGTATTTTTAAAGCACTAAGAGATGGTCCAGGTGATGAAATGATACACCTTTAATATCTATCTGAAGACCTAGGGCTAAACTCATCACATTTTTTTTTTATTTTGGCCACATGGCATGTGAGGTCTTAGTTCCCTGACCAGGGATCGAACCCGTGCCCCCTGCAGTGGAAGCGTGGAGCCCTAACCACTGGACCTCCAGGGACTTCCCTAAACTCATCGCATTTTAATCACCAGCTCCACCTCTACACTTTTTGCCATTTATGCACAGTAAAATTACCTTGTTTCGGTGTAGAGTTAGTTATATGAGTTTTAACACATGTATACATCTGCGTGACCACCCTCACAATCAGAATACAGAACTGCTCCATCAGCTCCCAGAATTCTCCTGTGTTGCCTGTCTGTAGTCAAGGCCTCCCCCACCCCCAGCTCTGGCAGCCATTGATCTGTTCTCTGTTCTCATAGTTTTGCCCTTTGAGAATGTCATATAAATGAAAACATACAGCATGTAACCTTTTGAGACCGGCTTCTTTCACTCAGCACAATGTCTTTGAGATTCACCCATGTTGTTGTGTTCATCAATAGTTTCTTCCTTTTCATTGCTGAGTCATATTCCATTGTGTGGATGTACCACAATTGGGTCATCCACTTATCCATTGGTAGACATTTGGGCTGATTCCAGTTTTTGGCTATTACGAATAAAGCTGCTATGAACATTTGTGTACAGGTGCTTGCATGAAAATATCTCCTTTTATTACATGAAAGGTAATATTCTACAGATATACCTTTGGTACTTTGCTTTTTTCACTGTATACTATATCCTAGGGGTTACTCCAACTCAGTTCATAGGTATTGTTGTCACTCTTATTTATAACCACATCGTATCCTATTGTATGGATGTACCATAGTTTATTTAGCCACGCTCCGAGGAATGAACATTTAGGTGGTTTCCAATATTTTGCAATTATACACAATGTTACAACACCTTCAAGATACAGGTCCATGTACCTCAATGCACTTTTTTCACTCACACATCTACACATGATTTCCAGAAGCTGACAAACAAGCAGCTGCTTCAGATTGTGAAGTGCTCCGCAAAATGGCAGTGATCGCTGGCAATGGGCAGATTGAGGAAACAAGAGGCCAGGGTGCTGGGTGGTTGACCGTGTGAATGTCGAAATCACTGAGAATGATGAGAGAAGTTGGGACAAAGAGGACAGATAGTCAAAAACTAAAGCCTTTATGAATGAGGGCAGTGACCAGGAAGGTGACAGAAGACTGCCAGCAGGGTGGGGAGAGGGTGAAATAACAGGATGGTGTGAGTCAAGGAGGAGCCAGAGACTTCTCAAGAGTGGGGAGGAACGAAGATCAGGAAGTGGCCTTGGGGAGCAAGGAGAGCTCCAGCTCCACCTCTTGGCCCTCTCTAAGGCATTTAGCTGTGGGGAGATGAGAGAATAAACAGCCTGCACTTTAGAGGGGTCAGCAGACAGCCAAGGTTTCAGTTACAGCAGGATGTGGAGGGAACATCCCGAGGAGAGGCTCAAGGCCACTGGGACTTAGCCCATCACAGACGGGAAGTTCTAACCTTAATCCAACCCGAACACTAACTTAACCTCATCCTCACCCTAACCTGCTGGGAAGGTCCAGCTGTTGTCGTGGGAAGTGTCCCTTCTAGATCAGCTGGTGTTGGCAGCAGCAATGAAAGCAGCAGCAGCTGGCTGCAATGAGGTGTGTAGACCTTTGCCATTGGGGCACTGGGAGTGGTTTTCATTGTGTCTTCTGGAAGCTCTCCAAGATTGGGCCTGAGAGCCTGGTTGGAGGGTCACAGGGCTGAGCTCCTCCTGCAAGTGTGGCATGCACGGTTCTGGTGTTTAGTATCCTCAACCAGAGACTAGCCGTATCTCCCACAATATTGCCATGCTGCTGCTATTTTGCATATAATTTGCATGAGGTTTGTTGCATTTTGAAGATGGCAAAGGGAAAAGCTGACTGACTAATCGGCCAGATTTCACAGGCCAGTAGTACTTTGGTGGGAGTCCCTGCTATCTATTCGTTAGCTTTGCGGATCCAGAAATTCAGCATTGTCAGTGTACCCTGCAATAAGCTGATTCCGGGGGCTGACTCTTGATAACTACTGGTCACTCCTTCTCAGTCTTCTTTGCTGGTTCTTCTTCATCTCCACAACCTCTAAATATTGGAGTGCTTCAGCCGCAGTCCTTGAGCCTCTTCTCTGTTTAAACTGATTTCCATGGTGATCTCATCTAGTCTTGTGGCTTTATATACCATCTATGTCCTGATGACTCTCAAATACGTATCTCCAGCTTGTAATCCTCCCCTGAACTCCAGATTCTCATACCCAGGTTCCTCCTTAATAGCTCCACTTGGACATCTAATGGGCATCTCAAGCCTAATGTGTCTCAAACCAAACCCCTGCTCTTCCCCACCAAATCTGCCCCTCCCCTTGTCTTCCCCATTCAGTAAATGAAACTTTTTTTTTTTTTTTGGTAACTCAGGTCAAAAATCTTGTAGTTGTGCCTGGCACTCATTTTTTCCCTTTAAAATTTATTCTCTCTCCCTTACATTATTGGAATTTCCTCCTAACAGGCCTTTCTACTCCCACCACTGCCCGCTTCTCTGCTTTCTTTTTCTCTATAGAATTTATCACTATCTGACATACTATGTATTTTCCTTAAAAACCCGTCTTCCTTTAGCCCACTAGAATGTAAACTCCATGAGGGCAGGGGTTTTGTCTATTTTGTATACTTCTATATTTCTGGGTCTTAGAACGGTGCCATGCCACATAGGCTAGTAGGCACTCACTAAATATTTGTTTAACATATGAATGAATGAATGAACCGAGTCATGTGATACTGATATATGCATCAGAATGTCTGTTTCTTAATTGACTGTGAGAAGTATGACTGCTAAGCAGACCTGAATACTCACATTAGATATTCAAGGCACCCTCTTCCCTTTAGGGGAGTATTAATGGGCTATCACACTAGAATGAGAAGTTAGGGGAATATTAGGATAGATACTCTTTACAGGTAAATGTGATCAACCCATCTTCATTGTAGGAATATGCCTTCCTATAAGACCATAATATTATGGACGCTGCTTTGGAATCACCCCTGCATTGGGCTCTTTGGCTCTCTTTTTTCTGCTTTTCATGTAGAAGAAACAAGGATAACTTCTAAATTTTTGACTTGAGTAGATGGGTGGATGGTGATGCAATTAACAGAGATACAGAAGGACATCATGAGAATAATTTAGACTAGAAGTGATGTATAAGGATAAAGTATGAAGGGTGTTAAAACTGTAGTAAATCCAACTTGAGGCCTTGTTTCAAGTATTCAAGCTGTTACCCCAAAAGCAAAGTTCTATTATGGAAGAGATTGTACACCAATATCCATGTGCTTGTCTATATTTCCCCTTGGCTTTCCTTTTAGCCAAGTGGGATCATGTGGTTTTGTTCTGGCCAATGGAATGTGGATGGGATTGATAACTGCCACTTCCAGGCCTGGCCCATCCAATAGCCTTCATAATTTTTCATGCTGAAACTCTCTGCTGTTGCCGCAGCTGGAAGCAAAGGACTTGAGATGGCAGAGCACAATGCAAGGAACCTGGATCCCTGAGTTCATCACTTAGAGGAAACCTATCTAGGAGAGTTGTTTGACAGGAACCATCTCATAGGACTTTGTGTGAGTGAGAAATAAATCTTTGTGTTAAGTCAGTGAAATTTCAGGGTTTGTTTGTTACCACAGCAGAGTCTAATCTACCCTGACTAACACATCTATCTACACACTATTATCCACAGGAAAGCTCTCTCTACCTGAGCTACACATGGAGATTCAAGAGAAGCACTTAATGCTTGTCAGTTATGTTAAGGATTTTCTTCCTCAGCTTTATGAAGAGACGGGCAATGACTATAAATGACTACTTTTGCTCAAGAAAGTCACTGATTTTCATAAGGAAAAGTCATCTCTTGAGTATTTGAGTTTCAAGAAAAATCTGTGTCTTTCTGGGAAAAAAACCTTCAATTTGAATGATCATAAGCATGGCTAGGATTGACTTTGAACAACCCAAATTTATGTTTTTATGACAAGCTTCATCATTGTAGTACCATGCAAGAGAAACTGAATGCAATGATTGCAAAAACTGTAGCTGTAGCACATATGCTTTGATGGAGATTGTGAGTTTGGGGTAGTAAATGATTTTCATTGTCTAGATTACCTAGTTGTGAATTTAACTGAAGAACTTGCTGAAAACATTTTGATCATAATGAAGAGACTCTTGAAATGCTTGATTAAGTGTCTTCTGCAGAATTTCTCAAAGTGGATGGCAGTGGTGAGTGGCTAATTGTGCTAATTTGGGTCCTCTAGGAAGCAGATGCTAATATGGAGTTACGAATACAAGATGTTGACTGGGGATAATGCCTGTGAAAGCTAAAAGGGCAGGGAGCAAGACCGGGCAAGGAAAACCCTTAGACCATAATGCAGATCTGACACATGTGAAAGGGTTGGGGGAGGAAGGGGAATTGGGCAGAGATGACTTAGGCTGCAAGGCAGATGTGACAAAGTCTTGATCAACCCAATGGAGAGTTCTGGAGGAAAGACGGCCTGTTAGAAGAGTCTGAAGTTGGACAGAAATGGCCAGGCCCTAGTATTGCCACCATGCTCCGTCATTGACTGTAATCTTCCAAGGGAAAGCATGGTCTTGTCAAGGATGCTGCAGCTGATCTTGGAAGGTGCTGCAGCTGGAGGCTGTCAGCTAACTTCACTCCTTACAGATATATGGCAAATTCTTTCTTGAAGAGTGATCGAAGCCGTGCACCTCCATGCCTGCCCAGTTTTCCCGTTGTGTTGCCTGGATTCTCTTCTCCAAAACTGCACAATTTTCCTGTGAGCCTCTCTTTCCATGGTAAACATAGTAGAGGAGGTTAATGGGAAGAATTACACCTTGCTGCAGTTGGTCTCAGGGCTTCCACTGGTTGTCATCTTCTCCCTTCTCCACTATCCACTCTATATTCATATTGATTTTCTGTCTGCTTGATCTATCAATTACTGACAAAAGGATGTTGAAGTCCCCAATTCTGATAGTGGGTATATCCATTTCTCCTTTCACTTTTGTCAGTTTTTGCCTCACCTATTTTGATGCTCTGTTGTTAGGTGCATATACATTTAGGATTGTTATCTCTTCTTGAGAATTGACCACTTTATCATTATGTAATGCTCCTCTTTATGCTTGATAGTATTCCTTGTTCTGAAAGCTACTTTGATAGAAATGTAGCAACTCCAGCTTTCTTTTGGCTAGTGTTTTCTTGGTATATTTGTGTCTATCCTTTTTATTTTTGACCTACCTGTCTTTAGATTCAAAGTGGGTTTGTTATAGACAACATATAGCGGGTCTTGTTTTTTCATCCACTCCAACAATTTCTGTCTTTTAATTGGTGCATTTAGACCATTCACATTTAAAGTGATTATTGATATAGTTAGATTAATATCTACCATCTTTGTCAGTGTTTTCTATTTGTTGCATTTGTTCTCTGTTTCCTCACCACCCTCTTTTTCTGTCTTCTATGGTATTAATTGAGCTTTTTTTAAAAAAAAATAAATTTATTTATTTATTTATTTATGGCTGTGTTGGGTCTTTGTTTCTGTGCGAGGGCTTTCTCCGGTTGCGGAGGGCGGGGGCCACTCTTCATTGGGGTGCGCGGGCCTCTCACTGTCACGGCCTCTCCCGTTGTGGAGCACAAGCTCCAGACGTGCAGGCTCAGCAGTTGTGGCTCATGGGCTTAGTTGCTCCACAGCATGTGGGATCTTCCCAGACCAGGGCTCGAACCCGTGTCCCCTGCATTGGCAGGCAGATTCTTAACCACTGCACCACCAGGGAAGCCCTAATTGAGCTTTTTATATGATTCCATTTTATTTCCTCTCTTAGTATGCCAATTCTTTTCTTTTCTTTTCTTTTTGTGTTTCTTTATCTTTTATTCCTGTTAGTGTACCAATTATAATTGTTGCCCTAGAGTTTATAATATACATTTTTAAAAACTTACTCTTTTTAAAAAAAATATTTATTTATTTGGCTGCACTG
This sequence comes from Physeter macrocephalus, assembly GCF_002837175.3. Lineage (NCBI taxonomy): Eukaryota > Metazoa > Chordata > Mammalia > Artiodactyla > Physeteridae > Physeter > Physeter macrocephalus. Next base: position 92,792,517 of record NC_041234.1, on the reverse strand, counting down.
GGTCTTAGGTGTGGCACGCGGGATCTTCGTTGCTGCATGTGGGATCTTTGCTGCGGCATGCGGGATCTTTAGTTGCGGCATGTGGGATCTAGTTCCTTGACCAGGGGTTGAACCTGGGCCCCCTGCATTGGGAGTGCGGAGTCTTAGCCTCTGGACCACCAGGGAATTCCCTATAATATACATTTTTTTTTTCTTTTTTTGCAGTACGCGGGCCTCTCACTGTTGTGGCCTCTCCCGTTGCGGAGCACAGGCTCCGGACGCGCAGGCCCAGCGGCCATGGCTCACGGGCCCAGCCGCTCCGCAGCATGTGGGATCTTCCCGGACTGGGGCACGAACCCGTGTCCCCTGCATCGGCAGGCGGACTCTCAACCACTCTGCCACCAGGGAAGCCCCTATAATATACATTTTTAACTAATCTAAGTCCGCCTTCAAATAATACCATACTGCTTCATGTGTAGTACAAGTTCCTTATAACAGAGTATTTTTGATTCTTACCTCCCATCCCTCTGGCCTCCAGAGTACACTGCTGGCAGCTTATAGTTCAGTGGGACTCTTGCTGTGCCCCTGGTAAGAGTGTGCCCTCTTTGAGGACAAGTACCTCTTACAGTGCAGAGCTCAAAATTATGGGGGACTGAAAGCACAATGTCTCCCTCCTAGTAAGTTATTGGGAATGACTGTGTATGTGGTGACTCCTGCTTCCACGGCTTGGTTCCTGCACCCATGTACTTCTCCTTGGGGAGAGATGGTGCCATATAGAGGTCTCTGATTTAGCATTTACTTTGTATCCTGGAGGATGGTACCACATCCTTGCAGAGTATTGCTTCTGAGCTGGTGCTTCAGCTGCACCTTCAGCAGGCCATTCCATTGCTTTATCAGGTCAGCTACTTCTGAATGGTGTGGAAGGTAACATGCCAGGGGGTCCTATGGTCACAAGCACACTCCCACACTTCCTTTGAAGCAAGTCCCTGGTCAGCTGCTATGCTGTGTCAGATTCCATGGTGTGCACAGTCAGGCACTCCTTAGGTCCCTGGATACTGTGGTGCTGGCTGAGTTTCTGTGGGCAGGAAAGTCAAAACCACCAGAGTGAATTTCTGGTCCTTCCTGGATAGAAGAGGCCTTGTCATCCCTATTGCTAGTTATGAGAGCAGTTCCGCGTTTGCCCCTCCTACTGTCCGCCCTGGCCTGCAGAGGAGAGCCACATGAACTTCTCAGTGGTGCTTCGCACCAGCACATTCCACATGGCCTTGGTGAACAGTGTGTTCCCTGAGCTGTTCTGTACAATATAATCCTCTGGTGGATATTCTGACCTCACATAACACATCCATTGCAGCATGCCCTCCTCCCGGAGCCTTCTAAGCCACTGTCTGTCATGGCAGTTCAGGCATTTCTACCCAAAGTTAATATCAACCAACATGTTTTCTATGCTTCTAGGATCCAACCTTCAAGTTGTGTTTGCACCATATTCCAGGGACCTTGCCAGGGTGTTAAATCCTGTATCCCAGGAGAATACACCTATATTTACAAACTATCTTTTATCCAAATTTGTGTTCTACCTCCCTATTTATTACCTGGAACCCCTTCCTAGAGAGACACTTTAGATCTCTGGGTATTAAATGTCTAGCAGTCCTCTAAATGTCTCCCCTTTCCCCAGCATACACTCACCTAAGTAAATGGCCATAGATCCCTTTAGGGAAGGACTGGAACTATTATTATGGTCTGTAATTACCATGGTGATGCAGTGTCCTTCCTCCTGGGGACCTAGCCACTTCTTCAGTCAGTGGGTTCTGGGTCTGAAAACTGACTCAGGTCCAGGAACTGGGCAGAGCATCATGGCTTTTTTGGGGGGTGTTAACCCTCAGCCTCTTTTCTATTGCTGCTTTTTAAAAATTGTATAATTAAACAACATCCTTATTGGTTGTCCGTCTGTTTGCCCCTAGGGGCACCATACTCTATTAATCCTCTTGACTCCCTGAGGGTCAAGCTCTCTTGGCTGCCCCTCTGACATGGCCAGTCATTACAGTTATTGTGGCCTCCTGGCTTTGGGCAGTTAAACGCAGCCAAAGCTGCGGTCCTTATTACTTTGGCCTCTGTTCATGAACCCAACTCTGTGATTGCCTCTCCTAGCATCTCCCCTGGCCTGCAAAGAAGAGCCACCACAGAACTTCTTGGTGATGCTGGCCCCCCCTCTCACCAGCGCATTCCTCTTGGCTGTGGTCAGTGGTGTGTTTCCTAGAGTCCTCCCATGCTGCATTACTCTCTGGTGGGTTTTCTGGCCTCAGGTAACATAGCCACTCCAGCATGCTTACTTCTTTGAACGTTTGAATTCCTTTCTTTACCATCTACTGTGGCAATTCAGGCATTTTAACCTCACTCGGTGTGGTTTATCACTTTCTCCAGGCTTCTAGGAGCCACCATAACAGTGGGTTTGTACCTACCCCTAGGGTCCTTGCCAAGGTGTTAAGACCTGTGTCCTGGGAGTGCTCCTAAGTCAATAAACCCTCCCTTATCCAGTCTGAAATTCTGGACCCAGAACTTGAAACACCCTTGAAATCCAACCCATGGGATCTCTCTGGCTCCTTCCAGCATATGTTGGCAAGGTCTGGCAGCCCTTTTGGTGTATATAGACCCTTTTCTTTCTTACCGAGTCCAGTACATCCCTGGCTGGGTTATACCCTAGTTCTTGGCCTGATAACCAGGAGAAGAGGTGAAGGCAGGTCTTGTGCCTTATAGGGGAGAGGCCTTTTTACCGTCTTCCCTAAAGAAGTGAGGTGAATGCTAGCCCTTAATAGGGAGGAATGGGTTACCTCTGCACGCTCTGAGGATTCAGAGCGGTCTGGGGAGCCAAAAATCTTTGGAGGCATCTACTTAGATGTTCTCATGCCATTTGCCAGGATCCTGGGTTTTCCCAACTAGAGCCCTGACCTTGGCATAACAGATCTGCTTTGGATAAGTGTTCAGTTATCTTTGAAGCTTGGTGACTCTAATTATTAAGTTCTAAGTTTTGTCTTTAGATTTTTCTGCTCGCTCACTGAAGAAGCTAAGGACCTCCTTGTGAGCTCCCCAAGAGGCACCCTGGCTTTTACACTTAGTTTTCTAATGTTAGTTGCCCTCAGTAGTTCTATTATTCCTCCATAGGGTTTCAGTGCAGTTTAATAAGAGCCAGCCAATTCCACTGTCCTTGCAAACAATGTTATCCACATCTTCTTTTCATTGCATCTGCCAGCACATTTTCTTTCACCAGAACATTCTCCCAACTCACTACCAGTGAAAGTTTTAGCAATTGGGCCTTGGCCCACATACCACTTGGGATGATGTTCTCATTTCATTTAATGTAGTAAATGATCCAGTCCCAAAGCCCCACCTTACGTCTGCTTTCTCAGACCAATCCTAGTACCAGCTGTCGTCAGTTCAGGTCCTCTGGGAAGCAGATACTGAGACAGAGTTAGGAGTGCAAGAGGTTTACTGGGGGTACTACCTGTGAAATACAAAGCAGGAGGAAGCAAGACTGGGCGGGAAGTGCCTCAGACCATGATGCAGACCTGACACTTGTCAACAGAGAGAGGCTAGGCAGGAGAATTAAGAAGGGTGAGTCTCGGGGCTTCCCTGGTGGCGCAGCGGTTGCGCGTCCGCCTGCCGATGCAGGGGAACCGGGTTCGCGCCCCGGTCTGGGAGGATCCCACATGCCGCGGAGCGGCTGGGCCCGTGAGCCATGGCCGCTGAGCCTGCGCGTCCGGAGCCTGTGCTCCGCAACGGGAGAGGCCACAACAGAGGGAGGCCCGCATACCACAAAAAAAAAAAAAAAAAAAAGAAGGGTGAGTCTCAGATGACAATGCAGATCTGACAAAGTCTAATCTTAAAATGTTAGAATGCTCCAGGACTCAGTCCTTGGTCCACGTCTGTTCTCCAGCTTCGCTTACTCCCTTAATAATCTCTTCCAGTCCCATGGCTTTAAATACCACCTATACTGATGACTCAAAATAAAAATCTAGCCCAGACATTCCCCTGAGCTCCAAACTTGTATATTCAACTGACATCTCCACTTGAAGATTTAGTAGATTTCCAGTTCAACATGTCCAAAGTGGAACACTTGATTCTCACCCTGTTCCAATCTGTTCTTTCCAAGGTCTTCCTCACCGCAGTAAATAGCTATCACTGTTCACCCAGTTTGCAAGTTAGCCATCTTTGATGGTCTCCTCTCCCTTATTTCCCATGCATTTCCATTTTATTAATAAGTTCTGCTATCCCTTCTGTTCTTCACACGTGCCAAGGTCTTTCCATATGCAGTTCCCTCTGCTAGCAGTGAGCTTCCTCTGTCTTCACATGGGGGTCCTTCTACTTCAGCTCTCAGCTTGAAGATTCTCTCTCCAGAGAGAACTACCACAAACGCTCTCTTATACTATCTCATAGTGCCCTGTACTTCCTTCATATCACTTTTTTGGTCCCTATATATTTGTTTGTCTCATGTCTTTCTCCCTCATTAGCACATAAGCTCCATGATGAGAGGAGCCTGCCTGTTTTGTTCACTACTGTATCCCCAGTAAGTGCCATATGGTAAGTGTGCAATATTTATCAGATGAAGAGATGGATTAAAAATATTTCCAACAGGGGCTTCCCTGGTGGTGCAGTGGTTGAGAGTCCGCCTGCCCATGCAGGGGACACGGGTTCGTGCCCCGGTCCGGGAAGATCCCACATGCCGTGGAGCGGCTGGGCCTGTGAGCCGTGGCCGCTGAGCCTGCGCGTCCGGAGCCTGTGCTCCGCAACGGGAGAGGCCACAGCGGTGAGAGGCCCGCGTACCGC
>NC_041234.1:92783036-92787025 GCF_002837175.3 Physeter macrocephalus | reverse complement strand
GTGGTTAAGAATCCGCCTGCCAATGCAGGGGACACGGGTTTCAGCCCTGGTCCGGGAAGATCCCACATGCCGCGGAGCAACTAAGCCCGTGCATCACAACTACTGAGCCTGCACTCCAGAGCCTGCGAGCCACAACTCCTGAAGCCTGGGAGCCTAGAGCCCGTGCTCTGCAACAAGAGAAGCCACTGCAATGAGAAGCCTGCACACCGCCACGAAGAGTAGCCCCCTCTCGCCGCAACTAGAGAAAGCCCTCCCGCAGCAACGAAGACCCAATGCAGCCAAAAATAAAATAAATAAAATAAATAAATTTAAAAAATTTGTGGATTAGGGAAATAAAGAAGTACCCTTAAGGACATCTAGTTCCAGTAATATAGTGGACATGGTCAATGCTTCCCAACTGCATTAATAATATTAATATTAATATCACTAACACAGCAGCAGTAACAAAGTACCACAGACTGGGGGCACACATTTATTGTCTTATAGTCCTAGGGGCTAGAAGTCTGAGATCAGGTGTCAGCAGGGTTGGTTTCTTCTGAGGGCTGTGAGAGAGAATCTTTTCCATGCCTCTCTCTTAGCTTCTGGTGGTTTTCTGGCAATCTTTGGTGTTCCTTGGCTTGGAGGTGCATTGCTCCAATCTCTGCCTTCATCCTTACATGGCATTTTCCCTCAGTCTCAGTCTCTGTCTATGTGTCCAAATTTTCCCCCTTTTTAAAGGATACCAGTTATTTTGGACTAGGGTCCACCCTAATGACCTCATTTTTAAGTTGATTACCTCTGTAAAGGCCTTATTTCCAAATAAGGTCACATTCTGAGGTACTGGGGGTTAAGATTTCAACAAACCATTTGAGGGGCTATAATTCAGCCTTTAACTCCAACCCTTTTGAGGAGGGGGAAAAATATGAGAATATCTATTTTTATTTTTAAATCAGGAAGTAAGGTATTAATATTTAACATGTGAATTTACATCATGAGAATGCTGACTTAGTCTTATGTCTGACAATTGGTGTCAGAAACAGGATAGAAAGTTCGTATCCTGAAACAAGAATGGGAGTTCCACAATGCAGAGGGTTTGGCAGTGGTGTCATACTCCTTCTTTTACTTCTAGTGTATTGCAAGGTTTTGCCATTTGCTGTGTCAAATTAAGTGAATTCATGAATGATATGATGATCTTGTTTTAATTAACCCTTACAACATGTAAAAGTAGATTAAAATGATTCCTGTAAAAACAAATAAATACCCCTGTGCTCAACCTCCCCACAAACCCAGCCACAGATTAAAATTAACACTAATACTTCAAGCTCAAAGAAGTAGCAAAAAAGAAAAAAAAGGAAAAATAGGGTAAGTAGAAAGCACAAATTAAAGTCGTAGAAAGAATTCCAATAAACTAGCAATGACAAGTGTAAACAGATGAAGCTTTCAAGTTAAACAACATATACTGACAATTTGTATTTTTAAAGATCCAGCTATGCTGTTTATAAAAGATATAACTAAAATATAAGGACACAGAAAGTTTGAAAGTAAAATACAGAAGAAAATATGCCCAGAAATTTATAACCAAAAGAAAACTGGTACCATGATTTTTTTAAATTAATTAATTAATTAATTAATTTTTGACTGCATTGGGTGTTCGTTGCTGCACGGGCTTTCTCTAGTTGCGGCGAGCGGGGGCTACTCTTCGTTGCCGTGCACGGGCTTCTCATTGCGGTGGCTTCTCTTATTGCAGAACACAGGCTCTAGGTGCGCGGGCTTCAGTAGTTGTGGCTCGCGGGCTGTAGAGCTCAGGCTCGGTAGTTGTGGTGCACGGGCTTAGCTGCTCCACGGCATGTGGGATCTTCCCCGACCAGGGTTCAAACGCGTGTCCCCTGCATCGGCAGGTGGATTCTCAACTACTGTGCCACCAGGGAAGCCCGGTACCATAATGTTAATATCAGACAAAATGAACTTTAAGGTAGAAAACATTAGGCATGAATATGGTCACTACATTATGATGAAAGGAACAATCCATCAGGAAGGTATAAAAATTCTAAACCTGTATGTAATCTAATTATATTATTGTAAAAAAGAAAAAATGGACAAAATTACAAGGAGAAAAGGAGAAATACAAACAAATAGGAGAGACTTTAACATACTTCTCTTCATATTTGAGAGATTATGCAGACAAAAAGTTAGTAGTGTATAAAAGATTTGAAAGCACAATTAAGAGGCTTTCTCTACTGGACATATATAGAAACTTACATTTATCAATTAGGTAATACATGTTCTTTTCAAGCACAAATATAACAGTTTAAAAAATTGATCATTAAATTGCAAACTAGCAAATACCAAAGAATATTAATCATGGAAATCATAGTCTCTAATCACAGTGAAATTATATTAGAAATGATAAACAAGAACATAATTTTTAAAATAAATTTATTTATTTATTTTTTCCTGCGTTGGGTCTTAGTTGCTGTGCACGGGCTTCTCATTGCGGTGGCTTCTCTTGTTATGGCGCACGGGCTCTAGGCATGCTGGCATCAGTAGTTGTGGTGCACGTGCTCAGTAGTTGTGGCTCGCGGGCTCTAGAGTGCAGGCTCAGTAGTTGCGTCACATGGGCTTAGTCGCTCCGTGGCATGTTGGATCTTCCCGGACCAGGGCTCGAACCTGTGTCCCCTGCACTGGCAGGTGGATTCTTAACCACTGCATCACCCAGGAAGTCCAAGAGGATAATTTTAAAGCCACATATACTTGGATATTTATAATCACATATCACATGGGTCAAAGAAGAAATTGTACTGGAAACTAGAAAATATTTAGAACTGAATGATAATGAAACTATGAAGTATCAGAGCTTGTGAGGGTGCAACTAAGGTGGTCCTGAGGGGAAAATGCATAGCTTTAAGTTCTTATATTAGAAAAGGTGAAAGGCTAAAAAGTAACTCAAGAAGTTAGAAAGAAAACAAGAAAGTAGAAGGAAAGAATTTCAAAAAGTTAAGAGCAGAAATTAATAAAATAGAACACTAAGCCAAATCAAGAGGAACAACAGAATAAAACACTAGTTTTTTATATAAATATAAAGATGACATATATACATGCTGGATATGCCAAGATAGGGCTTGATCTCATGTGCTTATCTGTTATGTTAACAGATAATTACTCTTGTTAAAGTTTGTATTTCTTCTTGTGTAATTTTATTCTAATAAATGTTATCGATTAAATAGAGAATTAAATGTGACTCAGTCTTTGCAAGTCTATCCTGTAAATGCATTTACAAATCAGAAAAAAATGAACACCTGGTTGTTTGAGAAAGATGAATAAAGCACACAACTCTCTAGCTAGATGAATAAAACAGACAGCTCTCTGGAAAAAAGAGAAGGCACATAATAAAAACGCAAGAGTTGTAAAGTAACTGACATAGTAGATAGGATATTGAAACAATAATAAGAGATCTTTATGAACATCTTTATGCCAATAAATTTGAAAACTTAAATAAAATGGATAATTTCATATAAAACTACAATTTACCATAATTGACTCAGGAAGAAATGGGAAAACTAAGCAAACATGATTATTAATGAGACTGAAACAGTCATTAAAATCTACTAAGGAACCAACAAACAAGCACAATACACAACTCACCACACACCCAGTAAATAGTTGGTTGTACGAGTGAGTTCCAACAGACATTCAAGGAGAAGATCATCTCAATACTATATAAACTGTGGCAGTAAATCCTCTCCAACTCATTTTATAAGGCTAGCATAGGGGCTTCCCTGGAAAAAAAAAAAAAAAAAAAAAAAAAAAAGGCTAGCATAACATTGATGCCAAACCAGGCAAGGCTATTGAGAAAGGAAAATTACAGGCTAACTTCATTTATGAATATACATGCAAAAATCCAAAATAAACTACTAGCAATCAGAAACAATAATGTATTAAAAAATACATTATGGGCTTCCCTGGTGGCGCAATGGTTGAGAATCCGCCTGCTGATGCAGGGGACACGGGTT
>NC_041234.1:92760029-92782837 GCF_002837175.3 Physeter macrocephalus | reverse complement strand
ATGGCCGCTGAGCCTGCGCGTCCGGAGCCTGTGCTCCGCAATGGGAGAGGCCACACCAGTGAGAGGCCCGCGTACCACAAAAAAAAAAACAAACAAACATTATGGCCAAGTTGCGTTTATCTCAGTAATAGAAATGTTTTAAGATAAGAAAAATCTACTAAGTCACCACTATAATAGAATAAAGGAGCAAAACTAGCACTTCTATTCAACCTTGTACTGTGGGTTCCAGTCAGTATAGTAATAAAAAGAAAATAAATGAAAAGTATCAAAGGTGAAACAAAGATTATTAACAGATGACATGATTGTCTATATAGAAAATACAAGAGAATATGCAAACTATTGAAACAAATAAGATTTGAGGATATAAGAGCAATATAAAAAAATCAACAGTGCAACAGTTAGAGCTTACAGTAGCAACAAAAACTAAAAGACACCCAGGAATAAATCTAATAAAAGATGTGTTAAGGCCTCTATGTAGAAAAGTAGAAATCTTTATTGAATGACATTAAAGAAAACCTAAGGTAATGGAGGGACAAAAATATGTTCATGTATAGGAGACCTTAGTGAGTAATGGTGTCAAGTCTCCCTAAATTCACTTAGAGATTTAATTAAATTCTAATTAAAATTCTAAATAGGAACAAGAATAAAAAAGGCAGTATTAAGTAGCACGAAATACCCTACCAGATGTCAACACTTCTTATAAGCTATAGTAATTAAGATGTAGCAGAGAAAAAGAAATAGATCAGTGGAACACTATAGAGAGACCAGAAACAGACCCACACATAAATGGAAACTTGATACACAGCAATGCGGAAAGGAGGAATTATTTAACAGATGTTACTGGAACCATTGGTTATCCATATGGAAAAAAGTTAGTCAAATTAGATCCTGACTGCACATTGTATACAAAAACGAATTCAAAGTGGTTTTATGACCTAAATGTGACAAGTACTTGAAAACATTTGGAAGATAATGCAGGCAAATATCTTTACAACCTTGTGGTAGGGAAGAATTTCTTAAACAAAATGCAAAGAGATAAACCGTAAGTAAAAGCTTGATAAATTTTACTACACTGAAATTTAAAAATTTGTGGGTAAAGAAATGAATCATGAACAAAATGAAAAATGAAAAAAAAACAAGCCACGGACTAGGAAAAATATTTGCAACATGCTTGCTCCTGCCTTAGACCCTTGGCACCTGATCTTCCTCTGCCTAGAACCATTTTCATCCAAATAGAGGTTTCACTCTCTACTTCAATTCGGTAATGCCTCTGTTCAAATGTCACCTCCTCAGAGAGGCCTTTCTGACCACCCTGTTGAAAATAACACCTCTGTCACTGCATCTTCTTCCTCTGTTTTCTCTTCATAGCACTTATTACTATCTGACATTCTATGTCTATTTGCTCATTTATTTATTACCCATCTCTCCACTCCTTGAGAGCAGGGACTTTGTTTTGCTGACTGTCATATTTCTCAGACCTCAAACAATGTCTAGTGCATGGTATATACTAATATATACTTTTCAAGTGGATAATAAATGAATATAAATTATAAGGGATTACTATTCAGAATATGTAAAGCACTATAGATCAATTAGAAAACTTTGAACAAATGGCTCAATAGGAAAATTGTTAAGGGTCCTGAACAGGCAGTTCACAGAAGAGGACACCTGAAGGGGCAATAAAAATATGGAAAGATTTAATATCATTTGCAATCAGGAAAATGCAAAGTTAAATGATAACTTCACACTCAAGAGACTTGCAGAAATGAAAAGTCTGATAATGCTGGTTGTCAGAAAGGACTTAAGGGAAAAGGAACTCTGTTCACAACCGTCTTGGAGAAGAATTTGGGAATATCTAATAAAGATAACCATGCACTTACCTTAAGACCCAGAAATTCTACTCCCAGGTAAATATGCTAGAGGTGCTTTTTCATATTTGAGGCAAGTGACTACACAAGAATGTTTACAGCAGCATTGTTTTACTAGCAAACCACTGGATATAAACCGAATATATACCACCAGTAGAATAGACAAACCATGGTATAGTCATAAAATGGGATACTCTACAGCAATAAAAATTAAATTACAGCTGGCCCTCCATAACCACCGATTCTGCAGATTCAAGCAACCTCGGATTGAAAATATTCAAAACGAAATTTCAGAAGGTTCCAAAAAGCCAAACTTGAATTTGCTGCACACTAGCAACTATTCGCATAGCACTTACATTGTATTTACAGTTATTTACATAGCATTTACACTGCATTAGGTATTATATACTTACATGATTTGAAGTACAGGGGAGGATAGTGTCGGTTATATGCAAATACTGCACCATTTTATATAAGGCACTTGAGCATCCATGGATTTTGATATATATGGGGGGTCCTGGAACCAATCCCCTGTGGATATGGAAGAACAACTGTATAACTACACACATCATTGTGGATGAATCTCATAAACACACAGAGCAAAAGAAGCAAATTGCCGAATACATGTTGTATAATTCCATTTATGTAAAGTTTCAAAATATGATAAACTGTGCCATATGTTGTCTATGTATAGATGGACATGTGGTCAAAGGGTAGTGGTTAACTCTGAAGTGGGAGGGAGTGGCATGGGACTAGAAGAGGGTACAACAGGGGGCTTCAACTGTCTGTGTTTTTTTACTTTAAGAAGAAGCAAATATATTAAAGTTTGACAGAGATGGGAGGGTAGTGATCATATCATGACATGACATGAGTAGTAATTTCATTATTCCCTTAGTGTGTGCTTGAAATGATTCATTTGAAGAAATTACCATTAGTTCAGTATCATCTGTGTTTGGGTATGTGTGAGTTAAATGCTTAACCAGTTTGGTAATGCTACTATTTTCCCACCCTCATGGCCTCCTCTTTCTGTTTATACTATCCCAGCTTTAGAGTTATTTGCTGAACAGGGATCACACAGTTCTTGAACTTGAAACTCAGCTTAATTTGGGACAGGAGTCAGCCAACTTTTTCTGTTAAGGCCTAGCTCGTAAATATTTTCCGTTTTGTGGGCCACATGTTCTTTGTTGCTTCTACTCAAGTCTGCCATGGTAGCTGGAAAGCAATGTGGTGGGCAGAATTCCAAGATGGCCCTCAAGCTTCCTGGCCCCTGATGTACATACACTTTATCCCAGTTGTTCAATTAAACACTAATCCAGGTGCTGCTGTGAAGGGATTCTGGAGATGTAATTCAGATCCCAAATCAGTTGACCTTAAGACTATCCCTGGTAGGCTTAACCTAATCAGATAAGAGGAGAGACTCAGCTGTGAGGGAGAGTCTCTTGCTGCCTTTGAAGATGGGAGATCCATGTGGCAAGGAATGTGGGTGACCTCAAGGAGCTGAGAGCAGCTCTGGGCTGATGGCCAATAAGAGAAAGGAGGCCTCGGTCTTACAGCTGTAAGGAACTGAGTTCTGCCAACAACCTCGTGAGCTTGATAAAAGACTCTGAGCCTCACATGAGGCTGCCGCCCTAGCCAAAGCCTGCATTTCAGCCTGGGGAGACCCCGAACAGGGAACCAACTAAGTCCTGCCCAGACTTCTCACCTACAGAAACTGTGAGGTCATCAAATGGTGTTGTTTTAAGCCGTTAAGTTTGTGAGACTTTGTTATACAGCAATAGAAAATGAATGCAAGGAGCCATAGACAATGGGTAAATGAATGAGCAAGGGAGGTTGTGTTCCAATAAAACTTTATTTGTAGGCACTAAAATTTGAATTTCATATAATTTTCATGTGTCACAAAATATTCTTCTTTTGATTTTTTTCAACCGTTTACATATATAAAAACCATTCTTAGCTCATGGCCTATACAAAAACCAGTGGTGGGATGAATTTTGGCCTGTCGGTTATACTTGGCAATCCCTGATCTAGGAATTGGTGCATTTTTTAATCAAACCATCTGAACTTTTGATAATTTTTCAGATCTCATTAGAATATGGAAAAGAGTCTCCAAAACATTCTTTAAAATTTGAAATGTGTTACATCTTATTTTCTTCACATAGCATCATAAGCATCATAGCTTTTCTCAAACATATGATACATTTTAAAACAATTTTTTTTTTTTTTTTTTTTTTTTTTTTTGGTGGTATGCGGGCCTTCCCCTGCCGTGGCCTCTCCCGTTGCGGAGCACAGGCTCCGGACGCGCAGGCCCAGCGGCCATGGCTCACGGGCCCAGCCGCTCCGCGGCACGTGGGATCCCCCCAGACCGGGGCGCGAACCTGGTTCCCCTGCATCGGCAGGCGGACGCGCAACCACTGCGCCACCAGGGAAGCCCAAAACAATTTTCTCTAATGGTCTAAGTCTCTTCTAAATATCAAATCTGAACTATAAAAGCATTTCATTTATACATCAATTTCTCACACTCGAATAGGTTCAAAGGAACATTGCCAACTATTTAATGAAAATATTGTAGTTATTTATTTATTTTATACCCCAAGGAAGCATTCTTTATTCTTTTGATTGTGTGATTCTAATTAGTTGATAAACATGCACGGCCTTTCTTAAGACATGTTAATTAGTATGGACGTTGCTATAACAATCTTCTAGTAATTTACATTTTCTGAATATCTGGTATCTGAATATCTGGTATCTGAATATCTGAATATCTGGTATATCATGCATTTATTTTTAACATTTAATGAAATCACTAAATCAGGAATTTAGAATGCTGTGCTTAAGCTTTCTTTAATTAGAAATAGAGATATGAAAGCAGGTGGGACCCTTGGAAACAGCGGTTTGATAGCACAAGATAGACATGCTTTTGGGAAAACTTTCTGGATTAGTTTCCCAGGGCTGCCGCAACAAAGTACCACAAACTGGGTGGTTTAAGGCAACAGAAATTTATTCTCTTACAGTTCTGGAGGCTAGAAGTCTGAAATCAAGTTGTCAGCAGGGCCATGCTCCTTCTGAAACCTGTAGGGAAAAATCTTTCATTCCCTCTCTCCCTCTCTTTTGCTGGCAGTTGACAGCTGGTTGGTGTTCTTGGTTTATAGGTGCATTATTCCAATCTCTGCCTCTATCACCACACGGCCGCCTTCTCCCTGTGCCTTTCTTTCTTTCTTTCTTTCTTCCTTCCTTCCTTCCTTCCTTCCTTCCTTCCTTCCTTTCTTTTTCTCTTCCTTCCTTCCTTCCTCTCTCCCTCTCTCTCTCTCTCTCTTTTGAAGTTCCCTCTCTCTCTTTTTAAAATAAGACATTTATTTATTTATTTAATTTTTTGGGCTGCGTCGGGTCTTAGTTGCAGCATGCGAGATCTTTCATTGCAGTGCGCGGGCTTCTCTCTAGTTGTGGTGTGCGGGTTTTCTCTCTCTAGTTGTGGCGCGTGGGCTCCAGAGCGCGTGGGCTCTGTAGTTTGTGGCACGCAGGCTTCTCTCTCGTTGAGGCGCGAGAGCTCAGTAGTTGTGGCTCGCGGGCTTAGTTGCCCCGCATGTGGGATCTTAGTTCCCTGACCGGGGATCGAACCCGTGTCCCCTGCATTGGAGGGTGGATTCTTTAGCACTGGACCACAAGGGAAGTCCCCCCCTTTTTTTATTAAACAAAAGCATGTGTTAAAACATCTTATTGGAGATGTTAAAAATTAATGCACTGTAAACTTTATGGTTTCCTTGAGGTTATAATTTTTGGCTGCTCTTAGTACTATTTCATAGAAAAAGCGTATGGACTAAGACCACCTTCCAGACACCCTGATTAAATACACTATATTTAACAATCGGTAGCTTTACTTTCAACTCAGCAACCTAAACCCAAGAAGCAGTGTGATTTTATATATGTTCTACTGTATTAGTACAAAGTTCATTAAAGTCAATTAGAAAGTTTGTTTTATGAATAAAGAATAGGAAGTCAAAATTTGCAGGCTGCTATAAAAAAGAATGTTTCAAAATTGCTGTCAAATGCCCAAGAAGTCAGAAAAATAAGACTAAAGAATTTGTTAAAGGTTATTTTTTTCAGTTTGTGAAAATTTCAGGGTAGAAACATTACTTCATGGTATATTATATTGAGTTTAAAAGGTATATCAAGTTGTTTGATAAGTTTTAAAAGTATTTTTGGATCACATTGATCTGCATGTTAACTTTGATGCTTAAGAAAGTTGTTTATAAAAGCATGATTATGAGTGTAAAAATGGAATGTATCACTTATTTTATGTGCCCGTTGACCTATTTTCCCAAAGCTAAATGTTTCCCTGTATGTTTCTGTATATCTTCTATTCTTTTTTTCTTTTTTTTAAATTGGAGTATAGTTGCTTTAGAATGTTGTGTTAGTTTCTGATGTACTTTGAAGTGAATCAGCTATATGTATACATATATCCCCTCCCTCTTGGACCTCCCTCCCCACCATCCCCCATCCCACCTAGGTCATCACAGAGCACTGAGCTGAGCTCCTGTGCTATACAGCAGGTTCCCACTGGCTTCTTATAAGGACACCAGTCATATTGGATTAGGGCCCACCCTAATGACCTTATCTTAACTTGATTACATCTGTAATTATTTCCAAATAAGATCACAGAGGTAGCAGGGGTTAGGACTTCAGCATATATTTTAGAGGAAACAATTCAACCCAATTATACTTTCCCAAAGAAAAAGACAAGAATGTAAGATAGAACCAGAATGTTAGAATAGGAATGATCTTAACATTTTTCTACAATGGCCATTTAGTTTTACATTTGGAGAAACTGAGGCATAGAAAGATTAGGAGACTTGCCCAAGGTCACACATCTAGACAAGGACAGAGTTAGGACTGGAAATCAGATTACTGATTTGGGACAGGGAAATGTACAAAGCATGCAAATATGTTTCTGGGTTAAGCACCTGAAATATTCAAGGTTGGCCCTAGGAAAAAAGTGGAAATTCGACAAAGTTTATCTGAGTCTTTCTTATGTTTCATTCATTCCCCTCTTCCTCCTTAGCTATACTCTCCTCCAGAAGCAGGTGATATTTACTGAGTGCTTCCTATGTGCTAGGCATTGTGCTAAGTCTTCTGTGGTACCATTTCCTTTAATTCTTGTAACATAGCGGTAAGTGCTATGATGATCCCATTTAAAAATGAGGAAACTGGGCTTCCCTGGTGGCGCAGTGGTTGAGAGTCCGCCTGCCGATGCAGGGGACACGGGTTTGTGCCCCGGTCCGGGAAGATCCCACATGCCACGGAGCGGCTGGCCCCGTGAGCCACGGCCGCTGAGCCTGCGCGTCCGGAGCCTGTGCTCTGCAACAGGAGAGGCCACAGCAGTGAGAGGCCCGCGTACCGCAAAAAAAAAAAAAAAAAAAAAAAAGAAGAGGAAACTGAACCTCAGAGAGGTTAATTAACTTGTCCAGAGTCTCACAGCTTGCAAGTGGCCAGGCTGAGATGCAAACACAGGCAGAGGCCACATTCTTAACTATTTTGCTACTACTCTGCACCTTCCTTCTGGCCATTGACCTCTCCCCACCACCATGCTTGCACAACCTTTAGACTTTGCCCAAGGACCCTCCTGGAGGCCCTCCTTAAGCCCACCTTCCCAGAGAGGGTCCCCCATTTTAGAATCATCCCTTGGACTCTGCCTGTTGCATGATGAGGTGGTAAAGAAAGAAACCAGCTGATTGTACAAGCAGGGCCTCCAGGGGCCTAGGGTTTGTTTCTCAGATTCGAGGATTCAGAAACTTTGTCTTGTTGGCATCCCCAGGAGTGTTCAGGTCTAGGGTCAGAATTCCCCTGTTTGAATTTACAAGGGGTTGATTGCTAATCCGGAATACCAATTTGGGAATTTACACTGAGAAATATGCCTTCCAAGTGTTGCAAATATTGCCAAGAGAGCAATATTGGAAAGGAAGAGCTGCTCAGGCAGCGCCTTGCCAGGGGTCCTTTGGTGAGATTCTCATGCCCACAGTCTGGGTCCTGGTCTACCCCCGCCACAAAAGGGACCAGGGCACATGGGGTGGGAGTGGTGGCACAGGCTTGACTTCTGGTAGCAGGGTGCCAGGGGCTGGGTTGTCTCAGGACTTTTCTGCAGCCTGAGGCAGAGGGCCAGGCACCATGTGGAGAAGAGCCAAGGTTCTGGCAGGAGAGCCAACATCGTGAATTGAATCCAAAGGATGTGGGAGGACAGAGAGGGGAACATGAGGAGGGAATTTGGTAGCTCAGAGGGACCTGGCCAGCGAGCTGAGAGGAAACACAACGCCAAATTCTTAGCTCAGTCTGACTCTTGCCTCCGACTCTTTGGATCTGGGCCTGGCGGAGGTCATCCTGGTGATCAGACCTCGGCTCTCTCCTATGGGCTTTTAAAAAACATAAATAAATAAATAAATAAATTTATTTATTTATTTTTGCTGCACTGGGTCTTTGTTGCTGTGTGCAGGCTTTCTCTAGTTGTGGCGAGCGGAGCAGCTCTTCGTTGTGGTGCACGGGCTTCTCATTGCGGTGGCTTCTCTTGTTGTGGAGCACGGGCTCTAGGCACGGGGGCTTCAGTAATTGTGGCACGTGGGCTCAGTAGTTGTGGCTCGCAGGCTCTAGAGCGCAGGCTCAGTAGTTGTGGCGCACGGGCTTAGTTGCTCCGCGGCCTGTGGGATCTTCCTGGACCGGGGCTCGAACCTGTGTCCCTTACATTGGCAGGTGGATTCTTAACCACTACGCCACCATTTGACCTGATCTTCAGGTTCTTGGCAGCCTCTGCTGCCTCTTCTAGAAGGCTCACACTCTGGCTCTGGCCCCATAAAACCCAGTCCTCCCCAGGAAGGGAGGATTCAGACACTTAGCCACAAATCTATGGTTTCTGAGGTCCCCACAGCTGCCTTGGCAAGACCCTGCCCCTCTCTACTCCCTGAATCTTTGATGATACAGAAGGAAAATGCAGAGTTCCATGGGTGGGTTTCCACTTTGGCAACCCAAAAAGCACAAGGAACGGCAGGGTCAATTCCATAGTCGGTTCCCAGAGCCAGAAAGGCTTTAGGCAAAAGTTTTACGAGAAACATGTTGGATTTTTTCAAAGTTGCTTGCTTTTGGCATCATTAGATCCAAATTTTCTGCCTCTGACATGTTCTGTCTCACTTTTGGACATTCTTGTGATCAGCATTAACTTCTTATTTTATTGGGGGCCGTTAAATCATACACACTTGGTCAGGGCCATATCAGCTGCTCCTGTGGCTCAGTCACTTTGTCTGACTGCTGCCTTTAGCGATCACCCAGGTGAGTGAGCTGCTTTGGATCAGGGCAAGTGCCTGGCATATAGCGGGAACTCAGGAAATATTTGTTGAATGATTGAGCAAATGAACACGTGATTGAATGAATCACTGAAGACTCATTTGTAAACTTTGCTTGCGATCTGATATGCCTAAACATTCACAAGAAAGCAGGTTGTAACTGCTCTTTCAGTAAAGTTATGAGCTTCTTCTGAAAAAAATTACACAGGTACTACATGAATACATTCTCATTATAAAAGATTCAAACATTCTAGAAGTATACAGAACAAAAGTCCATGTTACCCTCCCTCCCACCATCTGAATCCCAGTCCCCTCCTTAGAGGTAACCACTGTTATCAGTTCAGTGGGCATAATTCCCACCTACTTTTCATATATTTACATACATGTGATGTATGTGTGTTCATATGAGCATGTGACTTTCCTCTTTTCCATAAATGGGATTCCATTATGTTTATGGTTTTGCAACTTGTTTTTTGGATTTAGCAATATATTATGAGCATCTTTCCACATCAGTGCATGTACTTCATTATTATTAATGACTGTTTAGTACTCCATAACACAGACATACCATATTTTATTTAACTAGTCTTATTTGGTAAGTATTTCAGTGGTCCACGGTTTGTGTCTAATACAAACATTGCTGTAATAAACATCTTTGCTATTTATATATATTACATATGCTTTAATATCTAGTAGACTAGTCTCCCCTGCCCCATTATTTTTCTTTTTCAGCAGTTCTCTGGTTGCTCTTCCTTGCTTATTTTTGCATATGAACATTAGAGAAACTTCTTGAGCCCCCAAAGTAGGTAGTTTTCCTGGGATCATGTTAAATCTATAAATTAACTTAGAAAGAATGGACATATATATTTTTAAAACATCTTTATTGGAGTATAATTGCTTTACAATGGTGTGTTAGTTTCTGCTTTACAACCAAGTGAATCAGTTATACATATACATACGTCCCCATATGTCCTCCCTCTTGCGTCTCCCTCCCTCCCACCCTCCCTATCCCACATATTTTGATGTTGTATCTTCCTATGTGAAAATATGGTATGTCTTTCTATTTAAGTTTGTCTGAGGCTTCTAAAAATATTTGGTTTAAACATTATTATAAATTAATAAATGTCTGTTGTAGAAAGTTTAAACCGCTTAGAACTGTATAAAGTAAAAATTAGGGCTTCCCTGGTGGCGCAGTGGTTGAGAGTCCACCTGCCGATGCAGGGGACACGGGTTCGTGCCCCGGTCCGGGAAGATCCCACATGCCGCAGAGCGGCTGGGCCCGTGAGCCATGGCCGCTGAGCCTGCGCGTCCGGAGCCTGTGCTCCACAACGGGAGAGGCCACAACAGTGAGAGGACCGCATACCGCAAATAAAAAAAAAAAAAGTAAAAATTAAACTCTTCTGTTCCCATCTCCTGCCCCATTCCCACCGCCCATGACTGTTACGACATCAGGTAGTGTTTTAGTCTCCCTTCCCCCTTCTTTTTTCTTTAATTAGAGTTGATTTACAGTATTGTGCTAGTTTCAGGTGTACAGCGAACGGATTCAGTTTTATATGTATATATATATATTTTTCAGATTATTTTCCATCATATGTTATTATAAGTTATTGAATATTGTTCCCTGTGTTATACAGTAAGTCCTTGTTGCTTATCTATTTTATGTACAGTAGTTTGTATCTGTTAACCCATACTCCTAATTTATCCCTCCTCCTCTTTCCCCTTTAAAAAAGTAAGATCATGCTTTTCCTGTGATCTGCAATTTGCTTTTTCCACTTTAAACATCTCCTGAGTAACTTTCCGTGTCAGCATATACAATGCTGCCTCAATCTTTTTAAATTGCTGCAGTACATTACACTCTGTGGATATACCATATATATATATATATATATATATATATATATATTCTTAAATGCAATGCAATGTGATAGGTATTTGGGTATGTCTAAATTTTACTATTATAAACCATTTTATAATAAACATCTTATAAATATTGTTACATGAATTATGTGAATATTTTTGTAGGGTAAATTCCTAGCAGTGGACTTGCTGGTGTCCAAAGGTTTTGTGCATTTGGAATTTTGATTGATGTTGTCAAACTACACTCTCAAACCTTTTAACCAATGGTAAAAGTTTTTTTCAAAATAGTAAGGTTTTTTCCAAAACCTTATCAACACCAGGGTTATGAATCTTTTTAATATTTGCTGATCTATAGTGTTCATCTATTTCTGAATTAAGGGTCAGGTTGAGCATCTTTTCATTTGTTTGTTGGCCGTTTATAATTGGTTTTCTGTGCTTTACCAATTTTTGTCCCTTACCAACTTGTCTACTTTTGTTTTGTCTTCTCTTACCTACTTATAGCAGTTCTTTGTGTATTACTAATGTTAGTCATTTGCTTTTCACATTTGTTGCAAATATTTTCCCCAATTTTATGCCCTTTGGCTTTGTTGACGATGTTTTGGCTGTTTACACTTTTTAAAATTGTATATAGCCAAATGTTTAAATCTTTTTCCATTTTGGTTTCTGGATTCCAAGATTGTAAAAATATTATCTTATATTTTATTTTACTCCCTGTAGTGTTTTATTTTTAAATTGAAACCTTGACTCCATCTGGAATGCACTTTTGTGTAGGAGGTAAGTAAGATAGGGATCCAGCTTTATGTTTCTAAATGACTAATGAGTTAACGATCTTTAGCTGCTAGTAAAGGAGCTAACTTTAACTAGATGGGAAAAAAGAAAATTTACTATGAGAATATGGAGTATTTCCCTGAAACCCTAGTTCTAGGATGGAGTTTAATTTCCCAAAGGGTTGGAATCTGGGAAGGGAAAGGTGTCAGGAATGCAAAGAGTACTAGTTTCTTTCCATCTCTCATCTCTGCTGCTCTCTGAGCATTGGCTTCATTCATCTCTCTCTGTGGATTGGTTATCTCTGCTACTTGGTCCTGTGGTGGAGGCTAGCCATACTAAAGCTCAACAATTAAGGTTTTAGGTCTCCTCCCTTCTAGACACCAGCTCTTCAGACTGGCAGAGACTCTGATCGGTTCAGCTTAGGTCAGGGGTTCACCTTTGATTTGATCGGTGACATGGGTCACTTAATATAAACATGGCTGTTGTGAGCTCAATCCTGAGGCCCTATGGATTGGAATGGAGAAGCTAGAGGGTGGGCGTTCTCTAGGAGGAATCATTGTGAATTGATTTGGGCAGACACGTCTACTACACCGTTTGTCCCAGTGCCTTATTTGAAAAATGTATCTTCTCCCCGCTAACGTCTCTCCCACTCTCCTGGGTAACTATATCACGCTGCATTCACAGTGGCAGGTGAACAGGGTTCAATTGCTAAAGGAGACTCACAGGACCCAATGGCAGTGCTTACAGATGTACAGTTTACTACAGAAAAAGAATACAGCAAGGGGTCCTCTTGCCCTCCTCTATAAGTGTGGTGGCAAGACATCTTTTCACTCGGACCAGGAGCCACTGACATGTGTGCATGGAACACCTCAGAACCAGGGAGTCAAAAATGGAGTCTTGTTTGGGGTTAAAAAAATTTTTTTTTGCCAGTCATATGGGCGTATTCCAGCCTCAACGGAAGAGCCCTGGGAGGAAGGGGCAGGTGTCATACTGAGGCCAGGTGCAAATCATTAATCTCACTGTTATCAATACATAACGTGTACAAACCCCCTTACATCTCCTCAGACCCATGGTTACATAGCAACACCATTAATCAGTATGCTTCGTGCCTTGATGAGGGGTCAGTGCCATGCAGGAACTTCAGTAAAACAGGTCAGGCTAATTCTAGACCTACTGGCATTAACCTCACAGCCCACATAATTTTTCTTCTTTTAAGCCTCTGCACACCCTCTCTCATCTTCTCTCCTTGCTTCCTATTTCACTGAAAAGATAGGAGCGATCAAAAGAGAACTTCCACAAGCTCTCACTGTCACACCTGCCCTGTTACCCGCAACTCTGTCTGTATTCACTGCTGTCCTTCCTAATGCTGTAAACCAACTGTCCGTGACTCTGTGTACAGCCCCTCCCTCTGTGTGTGCACTAGATTTCATCCCCTTTCTCCTACTCAAGGACCTCCCCCCAGCAGCTTCCCTCTCTCTCCGCCTCATCAGCTTTTCTCTCCATTGTGTCATTCCTATCAGCGTACAAAGATGCTATTTCTACTCCCCATCTTAAAACTTTCTCTTGAACTCACTTCCTCCTCTAGTTACTTTCTCTGGTCCCCTCTAAAACAAAAGTCCTTAAAAAGTTGCCTGTTCTTGTGGTCTCTAATTCCTTTCTTCCCATTCTCTCTTCAACCCATTTCAGCTCACCATTCTGCTACAACTGCTGTTATAAAGGTCACTCATTACTTCCCTGTTGCTGAATCCAGCGACCTATTGGTGACATTTGCATCATTGATTACTTCTCCCTCCTTGAACCGTTTTCTCCACCTGGCTCCCAGGACACACATTTTCCCGGTTTTCTTCCATCTCTCTTGACTTGCCTTTTCAGTTTCCTTTACCACTTTTCCTTTACCACCCCCTCCCATGCCATCCTCCCACACCTGACCTCTTAACATTGGGCTGTCCCAGGGCTCAGTTCTTAGACCTTTCTCTGTCTGATCTACTCCCATGGTGAAATTATCTGGTCTCATGGCTTTCAATACCACCTATATGCTAGTGACCTCAAATTTATATTTCCATCCCTGACCTCTCCCATGAAATTCAGAGCCGTGTATCCAATCAACTGCATCTCTCCACTCTGATGCCCAAAAGACCACTCAAAGTCAACATGTCCAAAACCCAACTCTAACCTTCCCTCAAAATTTGCACCCCCTGAAGTTTTCCCCATAACACTAAATGGCAACTCAACCCCTCAGTTGCTTAGGCTAAAATCCTGGGAGTCATTTAAAAAAAAAATATATATATATATATATATAATTATTTATTTTATTTATTTTTGGCTGCATCGGGTCTCAGTTGTGGCACGCGGGATCTTCATTGTGGTGCATGGGCTTCTCTCTAGTTGTGGCATGTGGGTTTACTCTTCTCTGGTTGTGGCATGCAGGTTCCAGGGTGTGTGGGCTCTGTAGTTGGCGGCATGCAGGCTCTCTAGTTGAGGCACGTGAGCTCGGTAGTTGTGGCGCGCGGCCTGAGTTGCTCCGCGGCACGTGGGATCTTAGTTCCCCGACCAGGGATCGAACCCACGTCCCCTGCATTGGAAGGTGGATTCTTTACCACTGGACCACCAGGGAAGTCCCTGGGAGTTATTTTTGATGCCCCTCTTTTATTCACATCTGTCAGCAAATCCTGTTGACTCTACCATCAAAATATATCCAGAATCTACCACTTCTCCTGACATCCACTACTCTCACCCTAGTCCAAGACTTTTTGAAGCCACCCGACACCTCTTCTCTGGCTTATCGCAATAACTGGTCTCCCTGCATCTTCCCTTGCTCACCTACAACCTATTCTCAACACAACAGACTGACTGGGTCTCCGAAAATAGAAGACATCAAATCACTTCTCTGCTCAAAATCCTCCAATGGCTTTTCATCTCATTCTACATAAAAGGTAAAGTCATCACAGTGTCTTACGAGGTCCTGTATGATCTGCCACAGACCACCCCCTCCCCCCCAAATATATTACGTCATATTCTACTAGTTCTCTTCCCAGCCCCCCCATCCACCCCGATCCTTGACCCATGCTCACTCCACTCCAGTCACAGTGGCTTTCTTGCTGTTTCTTGAACATGCCAACCACTCTCCTCAGCCACTCGGGACATTTGCCCTCACTGTTCCCTCCAAACCAGAGGTTCTCAGTTGGGGGCCATTTTGCTCCCCAGGTCACATTTGGCAATGTTTACAGACATTTGTGATTGTCACACCCGGGAGGAGGGTAGCTACTGGCATCCAGTGGGTAGAGGCCAGGGATCCTGCTAAACATCCTATGATGCACACGACGGCCTCCCCTACAACAAAGAACCATCTGGCCCAAACTGTTAATACTGCCCATGTTGAGAAACCTCACCGTATCTGATCTGCTCTTTCTTTAGGTATCTACATGGCTCATGCCTTCACCTCCTAGTCTTTGTTGAAGTGTCACCTTGTCAGAGATGACTGTTCTATTTAAAATTGCAATTCCCTCCAACTCCCGTCTCTCTTTCCTGCCTGAGTTTTCTCAATAGCACTGATCACTGTCTGATGTACTATATATTTTATTTATTGTTTGTTGGTTGGTTGGTGTCTTCCATGAGAATTTAAGCTCCACTCAAGGCAGAAATTTTGAGTGTTGCATGTCTACATCAGATATAGCTCAGTAAATATTTGTTGAGTGAATGGATGCCAACTTTATCACATAGGACTATGTTCTCCCATATATTTAAGTCCATTTCTGTACTCCATTCTGATCCATTAAACTGTCAGCTCCTGTCAATTCCTGTATCACACTCTTTTAATCACTGTGGCTTTATAATACACTTCACTATCTGGTAAGATTAATCCCCACTTATTACCCTTCTTTTCCAGATTTTAATGTATTTTATGATGATTTTGTCAAGTTCTCCATCTCTCCCTTCAGAGAATTCCTTTCTAGAGTTTTGGTTGGGTGTGTGTTGGATTTCTAGATCAATTTATGGAGAACTAAAATTGTTATAATGTTGAGTCTACCTATTTAAGAATACAATATGTCTCCATTTATTGAAGTCTTATTTTATATCCCACAAGAGTTTTCTTTGTAGAAGTCCTCCTGCTCATTCTTTTTTTTTTTTTTTTTTTTTTTTTTTTTTTTTTGCGGTAAGCGGGCGTCTCACTGTCGTGGCCTCTCCCGTTGCGGAGCACGGGCTCCGGACGCGCAGGCTCAGCGGCCGTGGCTCACGGGCCCAGCCGCTCCGCGGTACGTGGGATCCCCCCGGACCGGGGCACGAACCCGTGTCCCCTGCATCGGCAGGCGGACTCTCAACCACCGCGCCACCAGGGAAGCCCCCTCCTGCTTGTTTCTTGTTTAGTTCTAGATATTTTATGGGTTTTACTACTATTGTGAGTGGGATAATTTCTTCTATTGTAAGTTCTAACTGGTTATCGATTTTATATGATAATCTCAAAACCAGCCATCTCAGATAATAAGTATGAGGAAAAACATTTAAATAGAGAACATTCTTTTTCCTAGTTTGCTTCCCTAACAAGAATGCTTGAAGTGTCTGTTTCTGCATTCTGATAGTTTAACAGCTTCACAGTTTCTTGTGATCTGAAAGATTTTGTGAACTTTTTTGGGGGGGCAATAATTGAGTCTAGATGCTTTATTTGGTTTTCCTTATTTTGGACACGTATTGAATTCAAAATATACCTCTGAAACACCTGCAGTACTTTGGGAAAGAAACAAGATTGAGGAGTCTTTCTTCTGTGGGTAGTTGACAGCAATTTTTTGAGTTGACTTGTTAATCATTAAGAAAATTACTGTTAACAATTCAGTTCATACTGAAACTCTTTTGTTTCAGCTTTTAGGTTTAAAGAAAGTTCAACTTGCAGTATTCAAATACTGTGGAAGCCACTTGATTTAAGGGACCAGTTGTGGTTTCTAACCCATGCAAGGCAAAAACCTCTTACCTAAAGAGCTTTAAAAAACCCATGATTAAAAAATATTTTGGAATAGAAGTACTTTATTTCAAGTGTGTTTTATATACCGAATTAACCGAAATGCCTTCAAACTTAGAAAACCGCATTGCTACCATTTTATGCAAATTGCATGCTGAAAATGTTATATGTATTTTACAAAAGAGCTGAAAAAGCTCCTAATAGGCTGCCTTACTTGTGTTTGTTCTTGTGTTTGTTAGAGAAAGCACATGGTCCCATTTGCCCCTGGGTTTTGTGAGGCCAAATACACAGAAGCATTCACTGAATTCACAGAAGTCTCAATTAGGCAGTAGTCTTTGCCAACAACGTAAAGAAAAACATCTTGATTAAAGTTGGGGGTGGGAAGGGGCAATTTTGTCCCCATTACAGATGTCTGATTAGCTATGAAAAGAGAACGTGTTCTCTCTAAGCTTTGGGTTAATAATCTTAAAATCTATTTCCGCTGCTCTTGTTAAAAAACAATCAGATGTGACATAGATGGCAGAAGCCACTAAATGAAAACAATGAAAGCTTGGGACACATTACAAAAAATGAAACAAAAAAAAACCCCAGAAAAACCAAACTCTATAAGAACACCATAAATAATTAAAAAAAATTTTTTTATTTTATATTGGAGTATAGTTGATTTACAATGTTGTGTCAGTTTCAGTTATACAGCAAAGTGATTCAGTTATACATATACAAGTATCTATTCTTTTCAAATTCTTTTCCCATTTAGGTTATTACAGAATATTGAGCAGAGTTTCCTGTGCTACGCAGTAGGTCCTTGTTGTTGTCTATTTTAAATACAGTGTGTGGGGACTTCCCTGGCGGTCTAGTGGTTAAGACTCTGTGCTTCCACTGCGGTGGGGGCGCAGACTTATCTCCCCCCTTTCCCCCTGGTAACCATAAGTTCGTTCTCTAAGTCTGTGAGTGTTTCTGTTTTGTAAATAAGTTCGTTTGTATCATTCTTTTTTAGATTCCACATATAAGTGATATCCTATGATATTCGTCTTTCTCTATCTGACTTACTTCACTAAGTATGATAACCTCTAGGTCTACCCATGTTGCTGCAAATGGCATTATTTCATTCTTTTTATGGCTGAGTAATATTCCATTGTATATATGTACCGTTCTGTATCCATTCATCTGTTGATGGACATTTAACACCATAAATAACTTTGCAGGTCAAACACATTTTGGGGAGAAAATATTTGCAATGTTTGTGACATGTTTCTGACAAATTGATTAAAATAAAAAGAAGACATGCTCAAACAAAAATGGCAAAGGCCCCAGTTATAATACAAAAGAAGGAATACAAATGGAAATAAATATGAAAATCTGTTCTGCTTTACTGGTGATCAAAGACATGCAAATTAAAATAACATTGCTATTTAAAACACCTACAGGGTGGCAAAGATGAAAAGATTATTAGTATGCAGTGCTTTGAAAGGTGTGGGGAAGGAGCAGTTCTCTCATATTACTGATAAGAAAGTCAGTTGAAGGCAATTTTGCAGTCTGTGTGAGACTGAAAATGTGCATATAATCAGCCCTCCATATCCTCAGGTCCCGCATCTGTGGATTCAACCAACTGCAGATAGAAAATATTTGGGAAAAAAAATTCCAGAAAGTTCCAAAAAGCAAAACTTGAACTTGCCTTGCTCTGGCAACTATTTACATAGCATTTATGTTGTATTTACAACTATTTACATAGCATTTACATTGTGTTAGGTATTATAAATAATCTAGAAATGATTTAAAGTATATGGGAGGATGTGTGTAGGTTATATGCAAATACTGCACCATTTTATTAAGGGACTTGAGCATCCCTGGATTTTGGTATCTGAGGGAGTCCTGGAACCAATCTCCTGTGGATACCAAGGGAAAACTGTACTCTTTATTTAGCAGTTTCAGAATTCAGAATCTTAGAGGCATATTTTGCACGTGCACAAGAATGTATGTTCAGAGATATTCGTTATGGGATTATTTATAATCACCAAGATTAACAGCCTGAATGTCCATCAAAAGAGAACTGGAGGAATAAATTATAGTGATCCTTACACTAAAGAACTTTTTAAAATAATGAAATAAATCTATATATGCTAATAGGAAACAACCCCAAGAGCTTTTACTGAGAAAAGTCATTTCCAAAACACCAAGTATGACCGCTGTCTCTAGTTCTACTCCTTCCATACTCTGACTCACTCCAGCCAACTCTTGGCAAATTCTCTGTTACCTTGGCCTCAATGATGCTAACATTTAACCTTAGGTCTAATCTCTCTCTCTTTCTCACTCCGTATCCAATCTCACGGCTTTAAATACATCCCATGTGCTGTTGTCGCCTTAATTTAGTTCTTCAGCCAGTCCTCTCTTGTGGGCTCCAGACTTGTATATCCAACTGCCTAGTTGATCTCTCCTTTAGCTGTCTAATAGACATCTTACACTTTTCCTATCGCAAACTGAATTTCTGATTTCCCCCTGAAACTTCTCTTAATCTTCCGTATCTCAGTAAACGGCAGCTCTACTCACCCAGTGACTCAGGCCCAAAACCTGGGCATCATCCTCGACTCCTCTCTCTCACTCCACATCTAGTATTACAGTTACTGTGACGCTAATGAAGCTTAAGTATCGGACCCCCTCACTTGCGGCAGCTTCTTACAAGGCCCCAACAATGGGATAACACCGCTACACGCTTTTGTAAAATTTGCAAACGTGAAATATTTTAATTGCCATCAGTTAAGATAGCTGTCTCGGGACTTCCTTGGCGGTCCAGTGGTTAAGACTTCGCCTTCCAATGCAGGGGGCGCGGGTTCGATCCCTGGTCAGGGAGCTAAGATCCCACATGCCTCGAGGCCAAAAAACCCAAAACATAGGACAGAAACAATATCGTTACAAATTCAATAAAGACTTTAAAAATGGTCCACATGAAAAAAAATCTTGAAAATAAAAAAGGTAGCTGTCTCTTTCCACTCCAACTTCCCCTCTGTCATTCTTCCCCTTGTGGTAGGGTTGGTATTGGATGGCTGTGGACATTTTGGGGTCATACAAAGGAGAAGTTGAATTGGGTTTACATTTATTTGGGGTTTGATCAGATATTTTTACATGGCTTGCAGTCACTTCTATGTCACTGCTAGCCATCCCGGCATAAGAATGTCATCCGGGAAACACTCTTATCTCTCACTATGCTGACTAATGATGTAGAGCCAATGATCATATCTTGGAACTAATGTGTCCTGCAGCACCAGCCCTGGAGATACGTGTAGCTGAGAAGAAATAAGGTTGGGAATGTACAGAGCAAAAACCAGCCTGTGGAAAATCCTTCCGCTCACTGGACATGTAAAACTATATATGGAGGATTCAGTACTGCCTAGTCAGAATGGGACTCCTGTCACTCATGTGACAGAATATGCAATAATGTGGCATATGCAACTCAATGCACCATCCATTCTTTTAATTGTGGCAAGAACACTTAACATGAGCTCTTCCCTCTTAACAAATATTTAATTGTACAATACATTTTTGATGACTGTAGGTACAGTGTTGTACAGCAGATCTCTAGGAATTACCCATCTTGTATAACTGAAACTTTATACCCATTGAAGAGCAACTCCCCATTACCCTCTCTCCCCAGCCCCTGGCAACCACCATTCTACTCTCTGCTTCCGAGTTTGACTATTTTAGATACCTCATATAAGTTCAATCATGCAATTCTTATCTTTTTGTGATTGGCTTATTTCACTCAAGGCTCATTCATGTTCTAGTGTGTGAAAGGATTTCCTTTTTTAAGGCTGAATAATATTCCATTGAGTGTGTGTATGTGCGTCTATCTCTTTATCTCTCTATCTATCACATTTTGTTTACCCATTCATCTGTCAATGGACATTTAGATTGTTTCCATAACTTGGCTATGGTGAATAATGCTGCAGTAGACATGGGAGTGCATATATCTCTTTGAGATCTTGAGTTCAATTCTTTTGGATATATACCTAGAAGTGGGATTGCTGGATCATGTGGTAGTTCTATTTTTAATTTTTTGAGGAGATTCCATACTGTTGTCTATAGTGGCTGTACCAACTTACATTCCCACCAACAGTGCACAAGGGTTCCCTTTTCTCCATATCCTTGCCAACACTTCTTATCTCTTGTGTTTTTGATGATAGCCATTCTAACAGATATGAGATAATATCTTATTGTGGGTTTCATTTGCATTTCCCTGTTGATTAGTGATGTTGAGCATCTCTTCATGTACCTGTTGTCCATTGTATGTCTTTTTTGGTCCAGCCTATTTTTAAATTGGATTTTGTTCTGTTTTGTTTTGTTTTGTTTTTTTGCTATGGAGTTGTGAGTTCCTTACATATTTTGGATATTAACCCATTATCATATAGATGATTTGCAAATATTTTCTCGAATTCTGTAGGGTGCCCTTTCATTTTGTTGAATGATTTTTTTGCAGTGCAGAAACATTTTAGTTTGAAATCCCACTTGATGATTTTTTTTTTTTTTTGCTTTTGTTGCCTGTGTTTCTGGTACCATATCTAAAAAATCATTGTCAAGGCCCATGTCGAGGAGCCTTTTCTATGTTTTCTTCTAGGAGTTTTATGGTTTCAGGTCTTACATTTAAGTACTCCATACTGTTTCCGTAGTGGCTACAGCAAGTTTTTCTGGGAATCTTGAAATAGAATTTATCAGAAATCCTGTTTTTGCAGAGCGTCAGCCTGTAGCAGTACTACAAATTTGTGATTTTGTCTATGTATGAATTTGCATATTTTATGCATCTTAATATATTGGATCATGTTTTAGTGTATCTGACTCATCTTGTTCTGATGAAGTCTGGCAGTTTCGGATGAAATGGCACATGACACAGCAGCTAGCCTGAAGAAACAAGTTTTCTTGTCACAAAAAGCCAAAACATATTAATCAATAACTCAATGTATGGAATATTGAGTGATTTTTATACAATTACATAACTCAATGTGGTGCAGTGTCAATTTTTAAACACACTCATATCGCTCATATAAATATCTTGTTTTCAGATCAATTTTGTATTTGTTTTCTGGAATTTTTGATGAATAAGAATTTAAATATGATAGGAAGGAAGTTAATATGTAAGAAAGAAAGAAGACTCACCTGTCAAAACCTGTCTTATTATTACCACAATGGCAATTAAAAACTCTAGCGATAATAAAAATGAAATAAAAGTATCAATAAAACAGAAATTTTATTTTATTTATTTATTTTTTTTTTGTGGAGAAACAGGTGTTCTCATGTGGTGTAGCTAAAAGTCAAAATTTGTACAACCTTTATTGAAGGCTACTTGGTAATGATTTTTTTTATGTTGGAACTGGGATATAGATTCTTTAATTTTTTCTTTTAATTTTTCTTTTATATTGGAGCATAGTTGATTAACAATGTGCTAGTTTCAGGTGTACAGCAAAGTGATTTAGTTATACATATACGTGTATCTATTCTTTTTCAGATTCTTTTCCCATATAGGTTATTACAGAGTACTGAGTAGAGTTCCCGGTGCTGTTCAGTAGGTTCTTGTTGTTTATCTATTTTATATATAGTAATGTGTATATGTTAATCCCAACCTCCTAATTTATCCCTCCCTCCGCCTTTCCCCTTTGGTAACCATAAGTTTGTTTTCTAAGTCTGTGAGTCTGTTTCTGTTTTTTAGATAAGTATTTATGTCAATCCCAGTCTCCCAATTCGTCCCACCCCCACCTTCCTCCCTTGGCGTCCATACATTTGTTCTGTACTTCTGTGTCTCTATTTCTGCCCTGCAAACCGGTTCATCTGTACCATTTTTCTAGATTCCACATATATGCATTAATATACGATATTTGTTTTTCTCTTTCTGACTTAATTCACTCTGTATGACAGTCTCTAGGTCCATCCATGTCTCTACAAATGACCCAATTTCGTTCCTTTTAATGGCTGAGTAGTATTCCATTGTATATATGTGCCACATCTTCTTTATCCATTCACCTGTCGATGGACACTTAGGTTGCTTTCATGTCTTGG